>NC_090437.1:480447978-480747978 GCF_031143425.1 Pleurodeles waltl | reverse complement strand
GAGGAAAGTCCAGGTTAGAGTCCAGTATATTTGTATCATAGGTGCATTGTCCAAAGGGGCATAGGAAGGGGAGAAATTGCAGTTCAAGGTGGACAAGGTGACAGAGCGGGACACAAGGGTGACAATCAGGGGAGTGTTATTTCCTGGCGGGGGTCTTGGCAACAGTCTCTGGCTTCTGCCTGGATCGCAGGGACCATTTGCTGGGTGGTTCTCCTTCTGCATGGGGAGGGGTGCTGGTGGCCTGTTGGTCCTGTGGCGGGGCCTCCTGTCCACTAGCGGCAGCAGAGGTGGAGGGCTATTCATCGGTTTGGCTAGTGGTAGGGGCCCGGTGGTGTGCCACTGCCTCCCTCATGGTGTTAGCCATGTCTGCCAGCACCCCTGCAATGGTGAAGGTTGACGTACTTCAAGTCCTCTCTGATCTCCAGGTACTGTCCCTCCTGCAGCCGCTGGGTCTCCTGCAACTTGTCCAGTATCTGGCCCATCGTCTCCTGGGAAGGGTGGTATGCTCCGAGGATGTTGGTGAGTGCCTCCTGGAGAGTCGGTTCCCTTGGCCTGTCCTCCCCCGTCGCACAGCAGTCCTCCCAGCTTCCCTGTTGTCCTGTGCCTCTGTCCCCTGAACCGTGTGCCCACTGCCACTGACCCCGGGTCCCTGATCGTCCTGTGTTTGTGGGGTGGCCTGGGGTCCCTGTAGTGGTGGACATACTGCTGATTGACGTGTCCTGGGGACAGAGGTATGAGCCCGTTGGGTGGGTACTGTGCTGGTGTTTCCTGAGGGGGAGGCTCTGTGGTGGTATGGGACTGTGTCTGGGTAACCAAATGTCCAGAGATCCCTGATGGGCCAGGTTGGTCATCCAGATCCAGGTGTCTAGAGCTGCTGTCGTCAATGTGGGCCTCTTCTAGGGGGGAACTGGATGTTGCAGGCACCTCTCCTCCAGTGACGTTGGGTGGGGGATCTGTGGGGATGTAAATGCAGTGTTATTGTTTCTGCGTGTGACATCTTTTGCATGGGTGTGTTGCCCTCTATGGTTGTTGTTGCCCTGGCAGCTTGGCCTTGTGTGAGTAGTCATTTTGTGGGCTAGGTGATGCTCTCTAGTATGCATGCTTTAGTGATGGGGGTCCATGCATTGGTGTTACATGCAGGGCTTGGTATTGGGAGGGGTGGGTTGTGATGGTGGGGTGTGTGTGAGGTGGTGGAGTGATGGGAGTGAGGGTAAAGGTGGGGGTTTGTGATGGCATGCAGGTGGGGGGGTAATAGTAATAGAGAGTTGACTTACCAGAGTCCAGTCCTCCTCCTACTCCTGCCAGGCCCTCAGGATGCATGATTGCCAAGATTTTCTCCTCCCATGTTGGTAGTTGTTGGGGAGGAGGTGGGGGTCCACCGCCAGTTCTCTGCACAGCTATTTGGTGTCTTGCTGCCATGGAACACACCTTACCCTGTAGGTCATTCCACCTCTTCCTGATGTCATCCCTTGTTCTGGGGTGCTGTCCCACGGCGTTGACCCTGTCCACGATTCTCCGCCATAGCTCCATCTTCCTTGCAATGGATATCTGCTGCACCTGTGATCCGAATAGCTGTGGCTCTACCCTGATGATTTTCTCCACCATGACCCTTAGCTCCTCCTCTGAGAACCTGGGGTGTTGTTGTGGTGTCATGGGTATAGTGTGGGGTGATGTGTTGGGGTGTGTGATGTAAGGTGCGTGGATGGTGTATAGGTGATGGTGGTGTGTAGCTGTGGTCTTGTCTGTGGTCTTGCTTTCTCTCTTGTGGCACTTGTTTGTATTGGTAAAGGGTTGTGGGTAGTATGGGTGTGTGTTTTATAGTGGCGTGGGTGTGTGAGTGTGGTGTGTGTATGGGTGGCAGGTGTGTGTTATTCAAATTGTCCAATGTACTGTTGTTTTGTTAGTGCGTGTATTTTTGAGCATGGCGGTATGTACCGCCAATGGTTTAGCACCATTGAATGTCCACTGCGGTGATTTGTTGGCCGTAATGCTGTGGGCGTAGTTCTGTTGGCGTAACGGTGTGGGTTTTGCTACCACCAGTTTATCACTGACCTTTGGGCTGGCGGACTTGTGTGTGTGGCTGTATAGTGACAGATTACTATGTGTGTATCATAATATGGGTAGCGGTAAACCGCTGCAGCGGCGGTATGTTGGCAGCAGTCAACATGGCGGTAAGCGAGACTCACCGCCAATGTCATAATGAGGGCCAGAGTGGTGTAGCCAGTGTGTTATGGGCCCTAGTGCAAAGAAGGAAATGGGCCTACTGGCCACTGTTTGAAATGTGAAATACACCAATAAGCAGTGTTCAGTGGTCCCCTCAGGCCTCTGGGTCCCGGTGTCACTGCACCTGTTGCACCAGGGGGAAGCTATGCCCCATATCACATAGAAATTCCTACTCTTATTTTTCCCAATAAATATCTTGCCCCTTTATAAACAGAATAAAAAGAATGCTTAGACAATTTTACTTATTGTGAGTGATGTGTGTGCGACTGAACTAGATGTTCCACCAGCACAGCAGTCTCCAAAAGAAAGCATTAATTGTTTAACTCCCTTCCCCTTGAAAGTCAGCTTGCAGTAGTAACTTTCTTGCTACAAGAGTTGTCTAACTGCTCTTGAGTCATGTTGCATCCAGGGAAAGGGCCTGGCGTATATTGACAGACCCAGAGACTGTGAATTGCTGTTTTATCTGGGAGGTCAGTACTACATCTGACTCCCATGAGCCACTGCATTTCATTATCAGATTCCCGTCTGCTGCAGGAATCCCATTAGCGGGCTTGCTTATCCAAAGCCTTCTTACACATCATATATGCAAACAGCTGGACCACTGTCCAGCCTTTCCAATATGACTACTTCCACTTTAGACACTGTACACCCTACAACCGCTGCCCAGATTCTGGGGCTCCATCAATCTCCACTGAAGACTTATTATCACCCAACTTCAGCCCCCCGCCCTTCTTCCCACCGATTAAGGCTGGGAAGCAGAACTCTGGTCACTCAAATACCCTCCCCCCCCCAAGTCCCCCCCCCCCCCACCCCCACCGCACCCTCCCTGAAACATTTTGAAGTGCTTGAATGCTTCCATTTCTTACCCTTGAGAAACCCATTAAACTAAAAAGGATAACATCTGACAGAGGAAAGTTGAAACTGTGCCACTTAAAATTGTGTAATAATAATAATAACGTATAACTATAAATGTGCCTTAAAACATATTTGCTAGAACTTTACACCTCCTACACAATGGCTGCATTCAGTAGGAGATCCTTCCGGAAACCATGACTCTAGTGCCCACTGTGTTTAAGGGCGTGGAAGCATTTTCAGTCTCAAAGTGAGATCCCTGATTGAAAGGGAACCACTTTAAGGTGGAAAATGGCTAGCCTACATATGATCCTCGCTCTTTTCAAGTTGTTTGACCTTCGACTCTTTTGCAAAACGGCACTTTTAATACAAAGCAGGCCCCGTTTTTAGAGACGTCATCTTCAGAATTCCATTTGACCTGCAAGCAGGGCCCTGCTTGCTACCACGTTAAGGTTGGCGCCTTCCCATTCTGGATCGCGCTGAGCGCTGAAAACAGACGTGCTTTCCAGCACAAATCTATGCGCGTTCGCCAGCCGCAGTAGTTTTTAAAAGTTCTAATCACTTAAACCGAGCCAACGCAAAGCATATGTTCTGCCTTTTTCCCTCCTTTATTCCATTGGCATTTGCACTAGAAGCGTGCTGGACTTCGAGTCTTTATAATTGAAAGCACAGCAGACATCTTGAATCAAACATTCCTCCCCGGAGTCACCATTTCTAAAGCACTCGGGCCCGCTGTGTGCGTGAAGCTCGAGGAGGTAAAAACAGAAATGTAACCTATACTCAAACAAGCATTATATTTGGCAACCATTAATTAATAAATACACGGCTATTTTTAAAAGAGTGAATTTACATGCTGTTTGTACTTGACACACTGTGCTGTCTTGTTTTTGGACAATTGCAAAGCGAAAGAACATGGTCTGCAACCAGTTTAGAGCTGAAAATGGAATGCAAATTATATCAGTGACGTAGGTGGGACAGAATGGGTGCATTCTTTGTTGTAAGTGTGAGGAAAAAGGCAGAACTTCCAAGGGACTGAAGGTGAACAAGATGAGAATTTGACAACATGCCTCCCTAATCCTCCTTTCTCTCGACTATTTTTGTTCTAGGGCTTCGGTTTAATTTTTGGAAGAGGAAGTCATAACATTTCAGGCTTTGGAAGTTATTCCATTTTAAGTGTAAATATCTTTGTGTGGTTGGGCTACAAACATTTCAAGAATGTCAATGTTGAGAGTGTAAGAATCATGTTTAATTTAAGACAACGTCGGCCTTGTCCATCTTTTTGTAATTCGCTGTTCTCTGAGGTGACCTGAACCTCTGTTTATCCTGTGTCATAATAAAGACTCATAGATTTAATTAGCTGAGAAAATGATTCCCCCTACCTACGGGACAATGTTCATGTCAAAATTATAGATCCCTATATAGGCCATCACCTCAAATGCACGGCGTGCTGCAAAATTAATGACACATATAAGAATGAATGTAATATGTGTCAAAATAATTATGATACCTGGCAGAATGAATCTGACTTGTACCAGAACAAACAGAGTGAATATGCTAATTAGTGATTAATTTGAATTGCGCACACTCCGAATTGATAAAAAGATGTAGTGAAATATATATAAATTATACTGAAATGTATATATGGCCCTCACTGTAAACAATATAGCAAGTACTGAGATGAAAACAATATGCATAAAAAAGAATGGGACAGTTCTTGAAATTAAAGACACATGCCAAGAGGAATATGGCAAGAGTTGAAATGAATATGACACAATGAAATAAATATCAGTTACAGCAGTGAATATATTATATTCAGAAAAGAATATATTGTACATTGAAAATAATATCACATACATTAAAATGGGCATTGCACATGTTGCAATGACTAGAAATTGCGCTGAAATGAACATTACTGAGATTGGAATGAATATGAGATACACAGAAATGAATATGAGGTGATTTAAAATGGATATGACTTGTGTTTAAATTAATATAAGGCCCATTGAAAGGGGGCTATATAGATTTCTGTAATTTTGACGTGACTGGCTTCCCATATACTAGAACTCTATGTATTAGAATAGTAAGAAAATGTATGAATGTGTTAAGTTACAACTGTTCCCTTTTGCCTAATTTCTATTGGTTATGAGCATGTAAACCATTTACTGATGTAGTAAATGTGTGAAGCTTTTATCTAAAGTTCTATAAAAGGCTATGATTTCTCAATGCTGAGAGGGACCCCTTCTCCATCCTTTGAAGGTGGGTCTATGCCAGATGTGAATTCTACTGAGGTTTTGCTGTATTGTCTATGGAATTGAATGCTCATTGATCTAACCTTGATAGCCTAGCTTAAACATTTCTATACTGCAATCAACTGAGTAAATCTTAAATCAGGGATCCTTGTCTGTTGATCCTTACCACTTACCAGAAATGCTTTATTTTTGCCTTCTGTGCATTCCCTATCTTGCTTACTAAGAGAGACGGATTCAGTAGGGAGCACCAAAGTCCGAGGGGGACTACACCACTCCTGATCCAGTGCCAGTGCTCTCAGGAGGAAAATTAATGTATTGGTTTGCGAGCTGATAGAACTGGTACCAGAGATGATGGTTCCCATTGGATCCGTTAGGTACTGATCAGACCTGTATAGGTATATTAGCCTTAGAACCAAGAACTCCTTCATGGCAGAAGTGGTTGTGCCCTGAGATTTAAATTGACCCAGTCCAAGCCCGATGCTGACCAGCGATGGACTCAAGGAGTTGAGGTGGCTGATGTGATAACCTGAAAATTATTATGTAAGTATTGATAAGGAATAGTGTGCAAGTGTAAATGAATGCAGAATGAAAACCATACATTCTATGATTTGCAAAGTGAAATGGAATGTTGATATGCAGTGGACGGACTTTGAATCAAAATAATGGGTAGCTTTGATTCTTGGATTTACAGGAACAGTAGTCATTGTTTCCTTGATGCTTGTCCTTGGCTGTTGAGTGCTGTGCTGTATAAATTTGCTCTGTAATTGTCTATATCGGTAAACGGTAAAGCGAACTCCCGCAGCTGCTGTTGTGCTAATGTCGTTTTGGGATTAGTACTACCGATGAAATCCCTTCCACACAAAAGAAGTACACAACATTAAAGTCTAGGAGAGAGTGAGCGAGAGTAGAGCTCAGAAGGGTCCAAGAGCACACAGCCTGTTATGTCACAGGATGCCACACACGGATAGGCTGGTAGAGCCAATTGGACTTGAACAGGCCTAAGACGGTGCCTGAGAAGGAAGGAGAATTGCATACTTGGCAGTTCTAGAAATAGATCACTGGGGCCCCTATTTTGAGGCAGAAGCTGATGGTCACCCTGTGTCATTTTTTGATCAACTGTGCTGATGGCTGAGGTCCTGAAGCTACCTCTCTTGGGAAAAGAGGTCCAAGTTGTAATCATTTCAAATCAGCAACACACAAATTAGGTTTCAGCTCCTGCCCCAGTGAAGATAGGGCTTATATTAGATTAACACAATTTTGTCATTTGTGACTCAAGCCCCATTCATTTTTGGGGGAGAGACTTCTTGTGCACGCTCAACAGTGTCATATATTGCACACCCAATGTAGTGAAGCTAGAGACCCATGCGTCATCTGCCAAACTTAAATTAAAGTCACAAAATCCTGTAAGAAGTTGGTTACTGGTGAGGGGGTCGGGACCCCTACTCAAGCAGGAAACACAGTTCTTGTCAGGGTGAAGTGACAAGCAAACCGTAAATTAACATATGTCCACTTTCTGGTAGCTTGGCACAGAGGAGTCAGGCTGAACTCAGAGGCAATGTGTAAAATATTTATACAGCACTTTAAACAATAACACAGTAAAACATACTAAAAATGGAACTCACACCAGTTTAGAAAAGTACAGTATTTAAAAATAAATAAAACAAGACCAAAACAACAAAAATCCAAACAGTAGAACCAGAGATATTCAACTTTAAACATTTCGTTAAAAATAACGCCCAAAAAGCACAGAGCATCAACTGTCTATATCTGGTCATGCCTGACTGGAACAAAGTTGCAAGTTCAGGCCAACCATGATGGAGCACGGGCCGGCTACTGGAACCCAGTAAGTCTGGCTAAACAGAGTGCTTTAAAGAGCGTTGTGGAGGTCGGTTTCGAAGATGCTTGGCACAGCGGAAGTTATGAGGCAGTTTTGAGATGCAGCGAGGCTGTGGTGGTAAATCCTGTGTCACTAAGGATTTGTTGCACAGTCGGGGTAATGCATCACCTCTGAGGAGCTGCAAGGCTGCAATGAGGAGTAGAGCATCATTGTCATGGCTGCTGTTGATGAGGGATGTGAGGGCCTGTGCTGAGGATGTATGGCACAATGGCAGTTCAAATGAGGCACAAATGAGGCAAAGGGCTGCAATGTGATGCTGGTCTTTGTGTCAAAGCTAGTGCATGCAGAAGTGGTGATGCATCATTTCCTCCTGGGGTTGCACTGCCCAGCGCATCAGAGGAGATTTGTTGGTTCCGCTGGATCCAGCAAGGCTGGCAGAGTACCTTAGTCCCACTTACAAGGGTCCAGGGCTGGTGTGTCACCACTTGGCAGGGTAGACTCACAGATGGCAGAGCACATGTGCTGGTATCAAGGTTGTTGGAGTCTTCTGTCCCTGAGGGTCAAGTCAGGACGTCAGCCAACTACCCTTTGGAGTCACTCTGGTGGTCCTGGGTTCAACGGATTCAGGTCCAGGCCTTCTTCCCTAGGCAGGGTGGCAGCAATCAGATGGTCAGCACAGCGGAGCAGCAGTCCTTCAGACCAGCAGTCCAGAAGAGTGGCAGTCCTTTCAGCAGCATAAAGGTCATTCTTCATTGGCAGGGCATACACAGGTCCAGAAGTGTGCGGAAGAGGTGGTGTCTGATGTCCTATATTTATAACAAGTTCTGGCTTTGAAGTGGGAGAAGATTCTGAGGTTCCTCCTTTGAAAGACTCTGGTGTCCTGTCTTCCTGGCCTTAGACTAACTACAGTGGATGTGCAGCCCTTTGTATAGCGGCACGACATGACCTATTCAAGTGTCAGTAGGGCTGTGCCCAGCTCCCCCTTCCCATCCTGCCAGTGATGGCCCATCCAGGTGCACCTAAGCTCTCTATTGTGTGTGGCTTTCTAGGTGGGACACACAAAGCCCAACTGTCAGTTACACCTAGTCATGTAGCCCAGAGGCAGGCTATAGACACCAAACAGGAACTGGCTACCTGTTCTCATCTGGACGTTACAGCTTATTAAATGTAATACGTTAACCCCAATGTTATCCAATAGGTGAGGTAGGTCATGCAGTAGCAAAAAACGAATGTAAGAGTTTTTCACTACTAAGACATGTAAAACCTAAAATTACATGCCTACTTTTTAAATACAGCTCTCTGGGTTGTCTGGGGCCTGCCCTAGGTGTGGTATACGTGTATTAAAAAGGAAGGTTTAGGCCTAGCAAAAGGTTCATTTTGCCAGGTCAGAATGGCAGCTTAAAACTACACACAGAGGCTGCAGTGGCAGGCCACTGGTTAGCAGTGGTAAAGTGCACAGAGTCCTATGACCAGCAAAAATGAGATACACAAAAAGTAGGGGAAGGAAGGCAAAACGTCTGGGGATGACCCTGCATAAACACCATGCCCAACAAGTCCAAAGTCTGATTATTTCCCATTCTTACCACAGAGAACTTGCCCAACGGGTTAAGAGGAAGAGTCAGGGAAGAAGTATGGGACTTTTCAGGGAAGGAAAATAGCCTAACCAAACGTGCCGCCCCACTAAAAGTCTCTCGTTGGCCCAACTCAGTTTTTCCCAAAACAGTCCCGTACAAATTGACATCAGAAGCTGTAGACAGCATAACACCAATCATCAAGAGCATGCTAGAACAGAGGATTTTGAAGGCGGTCATTAGGCATCCATGCAAGTCTCCAGTTGTGGCCTTATAAAAAGCAAATAAAAAGTTGGGGATTGTGTAGGACCTCAGAAAAATAGTTGTTCCATGCTATAACATGGTACCAAATCCAGCATTGATCCTGGTCCAGATTCACTCAGAAGTCGAGTAGTTCACGGTCATTTACATGTGTCAGGCATTTTACTCCATTCCCCTTCAAAAAGAGAACAAGCATCTCTTCTTGTTCTGATTCCAAGAGAAACCTCCTTTGTGGAATCAAGCTCCTCAAGGGCATACAGAAAACCCCTCATACTTCAACCAGGTCCTGGAGAAGAATCTAGAAACTCTGCTGCTACCATGCAGTTCTACCCTAGAGCAATATATATCAATGACTTGCTCATGGCATTGATAACAAAAGAAGCTTGTAGACAAGACACCATAACCTGCTCAATCACCTACTGAGAATGGGCACGAGATCTCCCCTGAGAAATTACAGTTCAGCCTAGGAGAAGTCAAATACCAGGGGCATCAGATTGAGAAGGGAACCAGTAGGGTATTGCATGATTGCATTGAGGTCTTTCTCAAGATGAAATTTCAAATCATACAAAGAGAGATGAACATTTTTTTCGGTGGTGGTTAGCTACTGCTGACAATGGACAATGGAACTTTTTCCCTTGTGGCAAAGCCCCCACTGCAGCTAATGCACACTGACCTCGTACCAAGGGATTATGAGAGAATAGAAGCCTTCCAGGAGCTCAAAAATGCAGTGTACCCAGTCTTGGAATGACAGACTATACCCAAGGCCGCCAGAACTATATTGCAGAAGATTGGCAAATTATGCCGCAGGGTTGAACAAATAATTTGGCAAGAAAATGCAAATTATGCAGCATAATGCAGCACATTTTCTCATATTTTTACTTCGCTTTTTTGTCATTTTTACACTTGTTAACACTGTCTGAGAATAGGTTGCACCTCATTCATACCAGTTTAACAGTTAAACATAACCGTAAGCAACAGGAAGGTGGCCAGTCAACCTTTACAAAGGGCCTTCCACTGCCTGGCAGCATGTCACTGCACTTTTAGTAACTTTTGAAACATTTGAGCTAAAAACAAACTTTCTTTGGGAAATATGCAGATTATGCAGCAGAGGATGGGGTATGTGGCAAATGTGGTACATCCATAGCTGCACAATCCCATATTTCCAGTGGCCCTGACGATACCAAATATTATGTGCAGTTCTGTCATGAATGCAATGGGTGTGCACTATCTGTGTGGATGTAGATCCATGGTGATTCAAAAAGATCTGTTGTCTACATTTGGGCAACCCTCAATCATGTATCCGCAACTTTAGCTTGTTGTCTCAAAGCAGCTGCAGTGATTGACTTGAGTATACAGGAAACTGAAGGTATTGTGATGAGTCACCAATTAAATGTCATGGTATCACATTCTTATGCCATCCTCTTGACCTGTATCCACATACCGCATCTCACAAATAGCCACCTAACCTGCTACAAAAGAATCATTCTGGCTGCAGAAAATGTGTCCTTAGGATGTTGTTCTCAATGCCACACCCTTGTTACCCACCTGAGATGCGCGCGATAAATGTATGTTCACAGTTGTGTAAATGTCACCGAATTGTGCACAAAGCTGAGACAAGATATTCTAGATGTGCCCTTTAATGAAGCAGACCAGATATTGTTTGCCGATGGCTCATGTTCAAGAGTCAGGAGTGGCATTGCGGCAGCTTCCCACTTGTGTCACGTAACTTAAGCTCGAATTCCTGAATCGAATGCCCCTTCTGTTGTATCATTGATGTATTGAAAATCACCATCTACACTTATAGCCTTGTGGCTTCAGGGCTGTGCATGACTGTGGCCAATTGTGGTCCAAGAGAGGTGTCTTAACGTCATTTGGCACACCAATTAGAAACAGTTTGTACATCCTGAATCTGTCAAATGTAATGCAATTGCCACAACAGAAATGTGCACTGCATAAGAGCAGTGACGATTTTGTCCACTATGCAGACAAAATGTCCCACTATTGCGCTCTTAAGACCAGCACATTCTGCTTCTGCAAAGCATGTAGTGAAGGAGAAACAGTTGCAAATATACTTTTAAACACAGTGCAAACCTTTAATGAATTAAGGAAGTTACAACATGAAGCCCATGCGATTGTGAAGGAAAGGTAGGAGAAGGCTGGGTGCATCAAAGATGCTAGCAACATTTGGTTGTCTAGCAATGGTAAGTCTGTCCCCCCAACTTTATGTTACCCCCTATGGTGAGGCATATGCACGGTGTAACCAATGCAGGTCGAGATGGTATGGTGCTAATCTTCAAACAATATTGATTCAATCCCCAATTCCAATTGGCCGAGAGTCGATGCCAACGGTGCATTGTGTGCCAGAAATAAAATGTTGGCAGAAAGATTGTGGTAAACATGAGTCACATAGGTGAATATGATGGCCTTTTAGTCATAGTCATCTTCAGATTGACTTCATGGATTTGCCCTGATGCATTCACTTAAGGTATATGTTGGTTTTCTTTTGCTTGTTCTCTTGTTGGGTTGAGGCTTTGTCCCACCAGGAGATGTGACATTATTCTGACAGTTGCCAAGCTACTATTGAGGGAGTTGATACCTCAGTTCGGCATGCCAGTTCACCTCGAATCAGATCAAGGTAGTCACTTAAAAAATGAAGTGATGCAGTTGCTATGAACCACCCTAAGGATTGATCAGAGATTCCATTGCAATTACAGACTGGAAGTGTCAGGAGTGGTAGAGAGGGTAAACAGAACAATATAAAAGCAAAACTGGCCAAGGAATGCACCTCCACATCTCTCAAATGACACAACACCCTTCCCCTGGTACTCATGAGCATCCAAGTGCTCCATGCAGGAGGATAGAACTCTCCCCCCACCAAATTCTGATGGGAAAGCCATGAGAATGCCTTCAGTTCCAGTGGTTGCCCTTGCAAACGTAACAGATGACTTGGAGGTTGAAAATTGCAGAGGCCTTGCTAATGTGGGGAGTTCTGTCTCATATCAGGTCAATGTTGCCATCCCAGCTATGAGTGCTGCTCCATGCCATGATTTGACTGGATTCATGTGAGATGGCATGTGCACAAGTCATGCTTAGAAGAACACTGAAGAGGCCCTTACAAAGTCATCCTAACAACCAATATGTCTGTGAAGTGTGCCTGTCTGCTGTTTGGGTACGTGCTTTCCATCTGAAGAGGATGAGACGAACAGTGAAAGAGGGAGAGCTGACGTCCCCCAACTTTCAGAGTTCACCTTGATTTGAAGTTTCACATGCCTCGGAGGAGGAGGACAAAGGTCGACCTGAAACTCCACAGCCTGCAGCAGAGCAGCAGTGAGAGCTCAGACTCTACAACCACCAAAGATTGAAGCTCCAGACTATGGCTGCTTATATGCAGAATGGACTCAAACACTTGGAAAATGAACTGAGTAGCCCAGAACAAGTGCTTCAGAGTCTGAGTGAGATTGGAGAGACAGTAACAGAGGGCTCTGCTTCCAAAGGTGATCCGGTTGTCCATAAGTCAGAAATATCCAGTACTTCTAAGAAAGGCAGCATTCTGAGGAGAGCTGGCCAAAGACAGGGCTCATACAAAATAGACTGTTATGTAAGAGTAACAGACCAGAGCCTATCACTGAAGTTAGTGATACAGAAGAACAAGAGATCCAAGAACAGTCAGAATTTTGTGACACTGACTTGGAGCTGACAGAACCTAAAAGATTAAAGAGAGAAAGAAAAGTCAATTGAAAATTCACAAGTCCAGATTGGATTTACTTTGTGCAAGCTGACTCAGATGATTGCTTAATTGACCTTGATAGGCCTCAATGACCTAAGGGAAGTTATCAGGAGATGGCTTAAAGAGACATTTTGACAAACCTAAAAATGGATTAGTAAGTCAGGACAACGGTCAGAGGACCGCAGACCCCTAGAAAGCCAGTCGGTGCAGCAGAAGGGCAGGAGTAGGAAGAGTAACAGCTTTGGTACAAGTACTAATCCTCACTCTTTCTTGTAAAAGATGAGAATAGCACAGGAATCCTGCAAAATTATCTTGATTATCTTGGTAGTTAACATAACTGTTTTATGGTAACTGGGTGGATGTTCTGTTGAAAGATACTTTGCCAAAGTGAGCTTACACTACCAGTGTGATTGCTGCTAATAAAGAACTCTGGGGGTTATTCCAACTTTGGAGGAGGTGGTAATCCGTCCCAAATGTGACGGATTTACCACCAGACGTATTACGAGTTCCATAGGATATAATGGACTCGTAATACGGCTGGTGGTATATCCGCCACTTTACCGTCACTTTTGGGACAGATTACCACTTCCTCCAAAGTTGGAATAACCCCCTCTGTCTAAGTACATTTTTCCATGTTCCCCAAGCCCAGAGTGTTTTTAATTACAATGTGTATTTTGTCAAAATGTTTGAGTATACTACAATTATAAATGTTCAAGGTTGTTTTGGGTGCTCCTGTCTTCCAGCTTATCCAGCGGATGGTGCAGACTATTTTCACCTAACACTTTTCGGTGCATTTTCCTGAAGCATGTCCATGAATTTGTTGTATAATTTACTAGAGATTCTAACCTTTATCTTTGGACAGCATGGCATGCATATGGTTTTTTAAAGCCTTCAAGCAGGTGGGCAAACAGGAATATATGATGAAATTCTTTACCCCATTGACAAAAACCATCCTTACTAACACTGCTGCATATGGATTAACTTGCAAAATTAGTCAAGATAAATACAACTTTTGTAGATGAGCTAAATGGCAGGATCAGAAAGGAGGATGAAAAAGTAAGTAAGGAAAAGAAGGTAAGGTAAAGTGGAGGAAGGGAGAAAGAGGAAAAGAAAGACGTGCATCTGAAGTTGAGCTTGGGTATGGATAGTATGGATAAGTCAGGGACATTGAGAATGGTCAGCAGACAGCAAGGAAAAAAGAGAGTAGGCAATGTAGGATGGAGTGACTATGACCATAGCTACTTACCCACAGGTAGAATTTTTTCTGAGTAGGAAGTGAGCATTAAGGGAGTGTTAGCGCGTCGGTCCTTAATAAGTAAACTTACAAGGGGACGCGTATAGGTCGATGAACCTTTTGACTCATTTAAGATGTTCTTACCATAATTCCAGAACAGGAAACATAATCAGTACACAATAATCAATAATCATTAGTCAATCAATAATCAATGGAGTCAGTAATTGTCACACACCATGACTTTTCAGTCATGAATAACCACACCTTTAGTAAAGTTTAGTAAGTTTATTTCCCTTATATTAACAATGCCAAAGCAATGAAGATTAATCTCAAAATCAAATGAAACAAATATAAAAACAATACTGGTTGACCAAAGCGACGAAAGAAACGCAATCTAATCGAGGCTTGAATCACAATACATTATAAAGCAACAGTACAAATCAATAGCAAAGTGAGCTGCAATAGCGATATATGACACATATAATTCAGCAAGATAGTTTGTCAAACATTTGTCCCTGCAATTTGTCAGTCGTCATGTGAATGGCCTCAACTAACCCAGATTAGCATCAGCATGTGGGGCTTCATGCAAAACAATTTAGAACACTAATTTAGGAAAAACATCTAGCTAAGGAAAACTATTAAGACAGTGCAGTTGGTACCTAGAAAGAAAAGGCATAAAAATGCAATTCAATCACATTGTCATATCTACCTATCCACTGTGTGGGTCAGCAAGCAGAATCAGTCTCCGTCCCCAGGTCATCAATCGATCAGCAAAGCATCAGGCTATCAGTCAGAGAGTATGAGCCCAATGACAAAATCTCGAGTCTCTTCTTCTCAGTATCGCGTCTCATAACGGGGTAAGATCTGCCTAAAATTCTGAATAATTCTCCTCTGTCGCGTTGTTATATCAAAGCCACACAAACTATCCCTTAATTCCCTATTGGTCACTTAATCGTATGTTATTAGTCTACGCCATAATTTTTCTATACCAAATCTATGAATTCTAATATTTCTTTCTTCACACAACATTGATTGGTCTGCTTTACGATGTCCTCATCACCCGGCTTGTCAGGTATCGAATTTGTTGCATCTTTGTCTCCAGTCAGTGTCTTCATTGTTCACATCCTGGGAAAGAACATCTCGCACACATTACACATAGCTTGTTACAATTTTAAGGACTCTGGCCCTCATTCTGACCCTGGCGGTCGGTGATAAAGCGGCGGCCAAGCCGCCAAGAGGCCGGCGGTCTAAAATATGCAATTCTGACCCTGGCGGGAACCGCCAACACAGCCCGCCGTATTAACACTCCGCCCGCCACGGTGGTACAAACAAACAGCGCGGCGGTTCCCGCCAACAGCCAGGCGGCAGACAATGTACCGCCCACCCTATTACGACCCACCAATCCGCCACCTTTTCCGGGGCGGGAGCACCGCCGATAAGAACACGGCGGAAACAGACTACGAACGGGAAAACGCTCACCTCTACGCACTCCACGTGAGATTCCGGCAGTATGGAACCAGAGTTGCAGGTCATCCCCGCACTCCTATACCTGCTCATATACCAGGAGCACGCCCGGCGGCGCGGAAGACATCGGTGAGTACTGCACCTACGACACAGGGGAGGGAAAAGATTACCGGCACACACCCACCCACCCACACCCACTACAACACACACATCAATGCATTCCCACAGATCACTGTCACAACCCACAAACCACCCCCCTCCGAAATAATGCAAAGACCAAAAGAAGAGATCATAAACGGGCAGATATATTGAAATATGTACACCAGTAATCCCAATAAATAAATAAACTATGTACAAAATATATACAGCTACTAAATGTAGTCCAACCACTGTCCGTGGATCACAGGGGTCCTGTGCAAAGGGGCAAGGCCCAGTCCCACGACAAGAACTCCACGGAGAGAACACTGCAGGGGCATCAGAAAGAAAATAGGACAGGCACCTCAGGGGGAAGGGAAGGGGGGGCACCTCAGCCACTTGAGTACACGACGCCAGATCCACGAGGGGACTCAATGACCACTGGCCCATCGTGGGGAGAGCAAAGCCACAGTCCAAACAGTCCATACAGTGGGTGGCCTGCCCACTGGGCCATCCTGGGGAGAGCAAAGCCACAGTCCAAACAGTCCATACAGTGGGTGGCCTGCCCACTGGGCCATCCTGGGGAGAGCAAAGCCACAGTCCATACAGTCCATACAGTGGGTGGCCTGCCCACTGGGCCATCCTGGGGAGAGCAAAGCCACAGTCCAAACAGTCCATACAGTGGGTGGCCTGCCCACTGGGCCATCCTGGGGAGAGCAAAGCCACAGTCCATACAGTCCATACAGTGGGTGGCCTGCCCACTGGGCCATCCTGGGGAGAGCAAAGCCACAGTCCAAACAGTCCATACAGTGGGTGGCCTGCCCACTGGGCCATCCTGGGGAGAGCAAAGCCACAGTCCAAACAGTCCATACAGTGGGTGGCCTGCCCACTGGGCCATCCTGGGGAGAGCAAAGCCACAGTCCAAACAGTCCATACAGTGGGTGGCCTGCCCACTGGGCCATCCTGGGGAGAGCAAAGCCACAGTCCATACAGTCCATAACAGACCCCACTGCCACTGGAGGAGGCAAGTTGGCCAGAGGACATCCTGCAGCCCTGCCCGAGATAGATCCTGCCCTGCCACGTCTGCCAAAGGGCCAGCGGTTCTTGCCTTGAAGGGCCCAGTTCAGCGCTCCTTGCCTTGAAGGGCCCAGTTCAGCGGTTCTTGAGACGGCGGGGCCCAGTTCAGCGGTTCTTGAGACGGCGGGGCCCAGTTCAGCGGTTCTTGAGACGGCGGGGCCCAGTTCAGCGGTTCTTGAGACGGCGGGGCCCAGCGGAGCGGTTCTTGAGACGGCGGGGCCCAGTTCAGCGGTTCTTGAGACGGCGGGGCCCAGTTTAGCGGTTCTTGAGACGGCGGGGCCCAGTTCAGCGGTTCTTGAGACGGCGGGGCCCAGTTCAGCGGTTCTTGAGACGGCGGGGCCCAGCGGAGCGGTTCTTGAGACGGCGGGGCCCAGTTCAGCGGTTCTTGAGACGGCGGGGCCCAGTTCAGCGGTTCTTGAGACGGCGGGGCCCAGTTCAGCGGTTCTTGAGACGGCGGGGCCCAGCGGAGCGGTTCTTGAGACGGCGGGGCCCAGTTCAGTGGTTCTTGAGACGGCGGGGCCCAGCGGAGCGGTTCTGGAGACGGCGGGGCCCAGCGGAGCGGTTCTTGAGACGGCGGGGCCCAGTTCAGCGGTTCTTAAGACGGCGGGGCCCAGCGGAGCGGTTCTTGAGACGGCGGGGCCCAGTTCAGCGGTTCTGGAGACGGCGGCCGGTCTATGGCCAACTGCTAATTGCCTGGTGGTGCCCTCCTGGGCAGCGGGGATGGTGCTCCTTCAATGCCCACCTGGGCTGTGGGTGGTGGGGCCCTCCTGGCCAGCTGGGCTGGGTCCTCCCTGGGCAGCGGCTATGGGGGTGGTGGGCTCTCCCGGGGCAGCTGTTCCGGTTCCTCCCGGGGCAGCGGCTATGGGGGTTGTGGGCTCCTCCTGGGCAGCAGGCCTGCTGCCTGACCTCTCCGACTTGCTGCCCTTGCCCTCCTTAGTCGTGGGCCTGTGGCCCTTTCCTCCCTTTGGAGCTGTGGCTGGTGACTGTCTCTGGGTGGTGTCCAGGGGGGATGTAGAAGGCGGGCTCCTGCGGCGCCCCTTCCGCCTTCTGCTCCTCTTCCCAGGGGGTGGGCTGGCTGTCCCCTTGCTGCTGGGCGAAGATCCAGACATGCGGGCTGGCGGGCTCCAATACCCCTGCACCCTTGTCAAGGAGGCTGCAGGGCTGGTGGTGGCTGAGGTGCTCTTCTTACCCCGACGAGAAGGAGGGGGGGGCTCAGGGTCAGGAAAGAAGTTAGTAGTGGCGAGGAAGAGCTTCTTGGGACAATGGAGAGTGGTAGGTACAGTGGGAATGGGAGTGGAGGGAGAGGATGTGGTTGTAGGTGAGTCACGTTTGCTGTCTTTGGGTGCAGGTGCAGGAGGGATAGGCTGTCGTGAGGTGGATGGCTGTTGGGTGGGTGGGTGGCTGCGTTTGTGTGGTGTGGAAGAGGGGGTGACAGACACAGTGGGAGAGGACACAGGGGACGTGTAAATGGCAGTGGGGGTGGTGACTGCACGTGTGCGGACTGGAGTGGAGGGTGTGCTGGTGATGGAAACACTGGCTGATGGTGAGGTGAATGGAGGTGTGAGTGTAGACGTCACAGGGAGGGAGGAGGGAGACGAGGAGGTGGGGGTCACAGAGGTGGTAGTGACTGTTGGCATGTCTGCATCGGAATGTTGCGTGTGTGAATGTCTGCGTGATCTGTGGTGCTTATGTTTGGATGAGCTTCTCTTGGGTGTTGAGGTGTGTGCAGGCTGGTCTGATGGTGTGGATGGGACAGGCAGAGGAACAGGAGACTGGGAGGAGGGAGTTAGTAGAGGCAGGCAGGAGACAGGGACAATGGCTGCCGTCAGTGCTGAGGCCAGAGCCTGGAACGATCGCTGATGGGCAGCCTGACCCGAATGAATGCCCTCCAGGTACGCATTGCTGCGATGAACCTCCCTCTCCACCCCCTGGATGGCATTCAAAAGGGTAGTCTGCCCAACAATGAGCGTTCGGAGGAGGTCAATGACCTCCTCACTGAGGGCAGCGGGGGTAACAGGGGCAGGGCCTGAGGTGCCTGGGGCGAAGGAGATGCCCGGCTTCCTGGCAGAGCGGGCACGGGGCGAACACTGAGGGGCTGCTGGGAGGGCGGAGATGGTGCGCTGGGTGGCGGCTGTACCTGTAATGGCGGGGGGCACGGATGGTGCCACCCCCGCAAGGGAGCCCCCTTCAGAGGACGTGTCCGTGTCGCTGCAGGGTCCAGTCGTCCCCGTCGTGGAGCTCCCCTCGCCCTCCGTCTCACTGGTCCAGTCTGACTCTGTGGCATGGCCCTCCTGGGCCATGTGAGATGCAGCTCCCTCCTGCCCCGATGCCACTTCTCCTCCGCCTGATGATGCTGATGCACACAAGCACAGAAAGACAAACAAAAAGGGGGGGGAGAGAGAAATAAAGGGATATTGAGTACATGGATCTCCGGTACAGTTAGCGGACATGACAGACACAGATGCCCCCTGCACTAAGTTGCGCACTTGGGGTCCGCTACGCATTCCGTGGAACATGCCCTACACGCCTAGAGTTGACAACTGCACCCATGGATGACACGGCCCAGGGATGGCTGTACTGACAAACTACTGAGGGTGGTGGCTGGGGACACAGGGGCTTACGGGGGTGCCCAGCCTACAGATATCGCCCTGGCCTAGGGGGACCCCCAGCCCTCCTCCCCCACCCAGACACCTCCACTGCGCGACAACAGAGTAGATAATGCTTGTACTCACCCCCTTGTGTCTGCTGTGCTGCCCTCACGCGCCCATCCAAATCAGGGTAGGCCACCGCCAGGATCCGGAACATCAGGGGGCTCAGTTGACGGCAGGCACCCCGCCTACGTTGGGAGGCCATCCCCAGCAGAGACTCGGCGGTCTTCTTGGTCCCGCGGCGGATGTCCTCCCACCTCTTGCGGCAGTGGGTGCCCCGTCGATGGTGGACCCCCAGGGTCCGGACTTCCTTGGCGATGGCACGCCAAATCCCGATCTTCTCATGGGCGCGGACCTATGTGACACGTACAGGGAGGGAGAAATACCACGTTCAAGTTTGTCAGCATTTTCCTTGCCAGTGGCCCAACGCCCCTCATCCCCGCCAGGCCCCCCGCCATGCCCCCGCCATGCCCAACATGTCCCCCATCCCCGCCAGGCCCCCCGCCATGCCCCCCGCCATGCCCAACATGCCCCCCATCCCCGCCAGGCCCCCCGCCATGCCCCCCGCCAGGCCCAACATGCCCCCCATCCCCGCCATGCCCCCGCCATGGCCAACATGCCCCCCATCCCCGCCATGCCCCCCGCCATGCCCCCCGCCAGGCCCAACATGCCCCCCATCCCCGCCAGGCCCCCGCCATGCCCCCCGCCATGCCCCCCGCCAGGCCCAACATGCCCCCCATCCCCGCCATGGCCAACATGCCCCCCATCCCCGCCATGCCCCCCGCCATGCCCCCGCCAGGCCCAACATGCCCCCCATCCCCGCCAGGCCCCCCGCCAGGCCCCCAAGCCAGCCAGTGGCCCCAAATCCAGATTGAATTAAACTCACTTGTTGGTCTGGAGGACCGTAGAGTAGCGCATACTGGGGGAGGACCCCATCCACAAGTTTCTCCAACTCCTCTCCAGTGAAGGCAGGGGCCCTTTCCCCAGGTGCAGCAGCCATTGTCCCTTCCAGACCGAGGTCACGGCAACACTTGCAGTATAGGTCCTCTCCTGTGAAAGTTCAAGTTGCAAGTGGATAAGTAGATAGAAAATGGCGGTCACGTCCGCGGCGGTGCGTACCGCGGCGGTGCGTCCCGCCACCGCCGGCGCCCTTCGCCATTGGCTCCTGAAACCCATAGGCTTCAATGTTAACCAATGCGGCTTGGCGCCGCGGTCTTCGCCCGCCGCCCGCCGCGGTGTGCCACGCCAGCGCATTGACCTCACATCCCATTGTCACACTTCACAGGTCAGGCAGCCGCCATTTCCAGGGCCCACATGGCTCAATTTCAACAGCGTCACACAGGCCTAGGCCTTGCATAGCCACTCAGACACGCCATTCACTGCATAGAGAATCGTTTACTGTGCTAGCTGTGAGTACGTACCTGTGGGTTGCTTGACTGTGTGCTCCATGTTGTCCTTCCTAGGCACCGTCCGCTGGGTTGGGCGAGGAGACGGATGAATCCTCCCGTGTACCGACCGCTGGTGGACCTGTCGACAATGGAAGAACACCACATTATCCTGACCTACCGTCTTAACCGTGCCACTATCCATGAACTGTGTGCCCAGCTGGAGCCCGACCTGATGTCCCCCATCCGCCAACCCACAGGGATTCCCCCTCTGGTGCAGGTCATGTCAGTACTCCATTTCTTGGCAAGTGGGTCATTTCAGACAACCGTGGGAATTGCTTCTGGGATGTCTCAGCCCATGTTTTCGAAGGTGTTATCCAGAGTGCTGTCTGCCCTGATGAAATCCGTGAGGAGCTACATCATTTTCCCTGAGGTGGGCGAATTGGCTACAGTGAAGGGTGATTTCTACGCCCTTGGACATATTCCCAACGTCATTGGTGCCATTGATGGGACCCATGTGGCTTTGGTTCCCCCAAGAGACAGGGAGCAGGTGTACAGGAACAGAAAAAATTACCATTCAATGAACATCCAGGTGGTGTGTTTGGCTGACCAGTACATCTCGCATGTAAATGCCAAATTCCCAGGGTCAGTGCATGACCCCTACATCCTCAGGAATAGCAGCATCCCTTACGTGATGGAACAGCTACAGAGGCACCGTGTATGGCTAGTGGGGGACTCTGGGTACCCCAACCTGTCGTGGCTACTGACCCCAGTAAGGAATCCCCGGACCAGGGCAGAGGAACGGTACAATGAGGCCCATGGGCGTACTAGGAGGGTGATCGAACGCACCTTTGGCCTCCTAAAGGCCAGGTTTAGGTGCCTGCATATGACAGGTGGATCCCTAATGTACTCACCTAAGAAGGTGTGTCACATCATCGTGGCCTGCTGCATGCTTCACAACCTGGCTTTGCGCCGCCAGGTGCCTTTCCTGCAGGAGGATGGTCGAGACGGTGGTGTTGTGGCAGCGGTGGAACCTGAGGAGAGTGACGAGGAGGAAGACGACGGGGCTGAAACAGACAACAGGGACAGAATCATTGAACAGTACTTCCAATAGGACACAGGTAACATTTCAAAGATAATTTAGTAAATGTTAACTACTCTCCTGCATCTCTGCTGCCTGTCTATTTGCCCCAGTGTATGATGACTGAGTTGTGGCTTTTCCCTCCCTATTTCAGATCTGGGGTCCCCACTACGAGTCCTGTGCTTCGTTTCCCCATGGACTACAGCTTTGTGGCAGCTGTTTGTTGACTTCACCATGTACAAGGACATATTTGCACTGTCATGTCAATTACAATATATTGAAATCACAGCCAGACTCCAGATATTTTGGTGCAAAATAGGTGTTTATTTAAGTGCTCAAAATGGGATGGGTGGTTTCAAGTGGGTGGGGGCTATGGTGAAGGAATGTCCATGGCAGAGTCCAGAGTAACAGTCACACAGGTGCATTGTCCAGAGGCCTGTGGAGAGATGGAGCATGGGCAGTTCAAGGATGGACAGGGTGACAATGTGGGACAGTGGGATGACATCAGGTGGTATCCATTGCTGGCGGGGGTCTTGACATCCTACTCTGTCTTCTTGCGAGATCTCAGGGCCCTCTTGCGGGGTGGTTCTTCTCCTGCAGGAGGTGGGGGTCTGGTGGGCTGCTGCTGTGCGGGGGCCTCCTGTCCACTAGCGCCGGCGGAGGTGGTTGGCTGTTCTTGGTCCAGGCTAGTGGCAGGGGCCCTTGGGTGTTGTTGAGTGTCCGCCCTGGTGTTGACGAGGTCCTGCAGCAGCCCTACCATGGTAACCAGGGTGGTGTTGATGGCTCTGATGTCCTCCCTGTACCCCCGATAGTGTTCCTCCTGCAGTACCTGGATCTCATGGAACCGAGCCAGTACCGTCGCCATCGTCTCCTGGGAGCGGTTGTATGCTCCCATGATGGTGGTGAGGACCTCGTGGAGAGTGGGTTCCCTGGGCCTCTCCTCCCCCCCCTGTCGCACAGCTGCCCTCCGAGTTCCCCTGTTTCCCTGGGCCTCTGCCCCCTGGCCGGTGTGCCCACTACCACTGCCCCCAGGTCCCTGTTGTTGTTGGGGTGGTGGGTTATCCTGGGTGCCCTGTAGTGGTAGACACACCGCAGATTGACGCGCCCTGGAGACAGAGGCATGGGCCCGCTGGGTGGGAGCTGTGCTGGTGTTCCCAGAGGGGTTTGGGTCTGTAGTGGCCTGGGCCTGTGTGAGGGGAACCGACTGTCCAGAAGTCCCCGATGGTCCGGGCTGGTCATCGGTGTCCAGGTCGACAGAGCTGCTGTCATCGCTGACGGCCTCTTGGGTGGGGGGTGTGGAGAATTCTGGCCCCTCCGCCGCGGTGTGTTGACGGTCGGGTCCTGCAGGGGTATAGAGGTATGGTTATAGTTTCAATGTGTGGCATATGGGTGTATCTATGGGTTCTCGTGTCCCCAAGTGCTGGCATTCGTGTGTGGGGGCTTTGGTGAGGGTGGCTTGTGGGGGGGATGTGTATATGCATTGGGCATGCTTTGGTGATGGGTGTCCATGCTTAGTGGACGCATGCAGGCCTAGCTTTTGGGATGTGTGGGTTGTGATGGTGAGACATTGGCGGGGAATAGGTGTGCTGGGGGTGGGGGTGAGGATGGTGGTGGGGTGGTGAGGATGGTGGTGGGGGTGAGGGTGGGAGTGAGGATGGGGGTGGGGGTGAGGGTGGGGTTCGAGGATGGGGGTGAGGGTTGGGGTATGATTTGGCATGCAGGTGGGGGGGAAGCAGTATTGAAGCTTCAACTTACCAGTATCCATTCCTCCGCCGACTCCTGCGAGGCCGTCAGGATGCAGGATGTTCAAGACTTCCTCCTCCCATGATGTGAATTGTGGGGGTTGAGGTGGGGGTCCTCCGCCAGTCTTCTGCACGGCGATGTTGTGCCTGGATACCATGGAACGCACCTTCCCCCGTAGGTCGTTCCATCGCTTCCTGATGTCTTCCCGATTTCTGGGGTGCTGTCCCACTGCGTTGACCCTGTCGACAATCCTCTGCCATAGCTCCGTCCTCCGGGCAATGCTGGTGTATTGTATCTGTGTGCCGAACAGCTGGGGCTCTACCCGAACGATTTCCTCCACCATGACCCTGAGTTCTTCGTCTGTGAAGCGGGGTTGTCTTTGGGGTGCCATGGGGTGGTGTGTATGATGTGTGGGGTGGAGTATGTGTATTTAAGTGAGTTGAGTGTGGTGGTGTGTGTTGTTTTGTGTGTGGATAGTGTGTGGGTGATGGTGTTGAGTGGCTGTGGCTGTTAGTTTGTGGATGCTGGTGTCTCGCTCTGGCCTTCTTTCAGAATTTTTTAGCGTAGGGGTTTGTGGGTGATGTGGGTGGGTGTTTTATATTGTATTGTGTGTGTGGGAGTGGTGTGTGTATGTGTATCAGGTGTGTGGGATTCAAATCGTCCAATGTGGCTGAGTTTTGTTCGTTTGTGTGTATTCTGACCGCGGCGGTGTGTCCCGCCAATGGAATACCGCGTTTGAATGACCGCCGCGTGGATTCGTGGGTCGTAATGGCATGGGCGTATTTCTGTTGGCGTGACGGTGGAGGTTTTGTCACCTCCACTTTTCCGCCGACCGCTGGTCTGGCGGTCTGTTGTGGCGGTCGGATTTTCGGAGGTTTGCCTTCTGCGGGTCAGAATGACCGTGGCGGGTTTCCGCGACCGCGGCGGGATTATGGAGGATTTCTGACCGGCGGTAGGCGCCTTTTACCGCCGAGGTCAGAATGACCACCTCTGTCTCCTGTTAGTCGGTTCTCATGGAAAGCTTCTGCTAAGCACTTTTAACAAGACAATGAACAATTACAGTTAGTTCACTCTGTCAGCATTTTCTATTTAACGCTAAGAAATACAGCTTCTGCATGAGGCCTGGCAAAGTCAAGGCCTATAATTAATAAGCTAGAGCATACTTCATAACCCTCAATATGACATATTACTACCCTAATCTAATACATTTTAAATATTTCATAAGTATTAACCATTAATTATTACATTTCGTTAAGACTGGTGGTCATTCTTCGAGGTCACAATTTCAAACATGCTCATTATTTTTCTCTACGTTATTTATTTTCTACATATTTCATTATTCAAAATACATAAACACTCATTAATAATTTCTAATTAAGACACCTGCGTCAGCAAGAGTTTACTATGTGTGTGGTAAGTCAGCTTACTTTCAGCTGCCACACAGTTGAGTAGGAAGTTGTTAGGCTGCTTTGGTATTCCCAAATATTTATCATATGAATGATTTAAATTTAAGACCTGACATATTTGAGAGAAAGCCACCACAGTTTTGGAGAGATAATGCCGGAATTTGTTTTGAGCACTAGTACCTTCAGTAGGTGTAATACTCAACAATGTTAAGATTAGGAAACTATCAATCATAGTGGGTAGATTACAACAAACATTGTTGCCATACTGATTGTAATTAACAAAGAGCTACTTACAATGAGAACCATCTTGCTCTTGATATGCTTCTAGCAAAGGAAGGCGGGTTTGCCTTCCAGACTCCATGTATCCATTCCATGCAAAGGCATGCTGTGCATACAATTCCAAAATAGCTAAACAGCTTGAAAGCTACATCACTAATATCACTAATAATGTAACTTGCAAACTGAAGAAGCTGGAAGAGACCAGTGCTGTCGGAAGAGTAAGTTCAGTATTTAGCCCTAATGGAAAGACATTTGCAAAAATGGGCAAATGACTAGGCAGTATAGAAGATGGAATACTAAAATTATTGCTAATCCCTGTGTTGGTGATACTAATAGGCACTGCATGTATGTTTCGCTTTAAATTTTGCAGAATAATTTCATCAAAGGTGGGTTAAATTGTGTAGAAAAGAATCAGAAATCACCAACTGAGCAAAAGAGAATAAGAACCAATGTCAAGTTTGGGGGATTACAAAGTGACTTTTACAATAATATGAAAGAATTAGTAGGATCTAGATACAAGACCCCAAAACTAATAATGAATGTCCTTTGATGGCCATGGTGAAAAGAGAGTGATGATTTCAAGAATCATCAGGCGTTGTGAACGTGGGTTGCTTAAATTTAAAAAATGGCAACTCTGAAAGTGTAAGACTTCACGTTTTCTTAACGTAAGACAATATAGCCCTTGTCATCCATCTTGTTGTGACGTCGCTGTCTAAAGTGTGATCTGAAGTGTTGTTTATTCTATGTCATAATAAAGACTCATAGATTTCATTAACTGAGACAATGATTCCCCGTATCCATCTGAGCAGAGTGTACTTTTACAAGGACAGAGCAACTCTCCCAGGCTGAAGACCATACTATGCAATATTTGATGTACTGAGAATAGATACAATAAATACTAGTGCTCCATGTATTAGAATAGTAAGAACATCTTCAAATGTATTTCGTTGCCACTGGTGCTCTTTGTGTAATTTTTTTTAGTTATGAGCATATGAACACTGTACTGATGTAGTAAATATGTGAGTCTTTTGACTAAAGTTCTATAAAAGGTTGTGATTTCTCCATTCTGAGAGATACCCTTTCCCCATTCTTTGAAGGCAAATCTATGCTGGACTTGAACTTTACAGAGTTTTTGCTTTATTTGCTACTGAATTGAAGGCTCACTGATCTAACCAAGTTTTTGCATTTCTGTACTTTAATCAATTGAGTAAACATTGAAATGGAGATCCTTCTCTGTTGTTCTTTACCATAAAGGCTTTAATTTTGCCTTTGTTACTTTACTTACTTAGCTTACTAAGAGTGATGGGTCTAGTGGGGGTCAACACAGTTTGGCAAAAACAACACCACTCCTGATCCAGTGCACTCAGGAGGAAAATTTTTTTATTGGTTTGCGCGCTGGCAGAACTGGTAGCAGAGCTGATGGTTACAACTTGACCCATTAAGTACTGATCAGACCTGTATAGGATTATTAGCCTTAGAACCAAGACATTTATCTTCATTGTGTAGGTGGTTGCACTCCAAGATTCAAAGTGACCCAGTCCATGCCCAATGCTGACTAGCGTCGGCCGCAAGGAGATGAGGTGGCTGTCGCAATAATATGAAAAGGATGGCGTGAGTATTAATAGGGAATAGTGTGCACGTGTAAATGAGTGCAGAGTGAAACGGGGTATTCTTGGATTTGTAGTGTGAAATGGAATGTTGAGATGCAGTGGACAGACTTTGAATCAAATTACTCTGTGTCTTTGATTCTTTAATTTATAGGGACGGTAGTCATTGTCTCTTTGATGTTTTCCCCTCATTTTTAAGCACTGTGGTATATAAATAAAGTTGCTTTGTTTGGTTAATCAACAAGTAGCTGTAGTGTCTGCTAAGGTGAGGTGTACTGTGATGGGCTATCAGTCAAGCCAAGATAGGGACGTAACTTTGCTATTGTGTGATTGTAATAAGGCTGATTTTCGTTCATTCCTCAGTACACATGAGTGAAGACATTAATCAGAACGAACCCCCACACTTCAAGAGTCTGCTGTTGTGCTCAGTAGGAAAATGAATGTAGGAGTTAACGTGCTGATACTTCCATGCTTAAAATGCCTGTGAATACCTGTGTGAAAGGAAGAGGGCAGTAATGCATCA
This sequence comes from Pleurodeles waltl, assembly GCF_031143425.1. Taxonomy (NCBI): domain Eukaryota; kingdom Metazoa; phylum Chordata; class Amphibia; order Caudata; family Salamandridae; genus Pleurodeles; species Pleurodeles waltl. The sequence goes on along the minus strand of NC_090437.1, from coordinate 480,720,676 downwards.
TATTTAACATTGTAGAGCGCATTCCTGCTCTGTTCCTGTGATGGTGCACAAACTGCTGCCTAGTGCCAACACAGGCACTCTTGAACTATGGTGCAGAAGTGCCTGCATTGTAGGTATGATTGTCTTTTTGCAGGGAGGGACACCTTCCTGCGCAAAAACAATCCTCAGAGGCATTGTTTTCTTTCTACGTGTGCTGTGCAATGCAGCACACTTAGAAAGAGGAAACAACTAGGAGAAATAAGGATATTTCTCCTTGTTGTGCCTCTTGTGAGGAGGTGTACAGTTCTGATGCATTTCAAGGTCTACCAGTTGTGGTAAATCTGGGAATGTGTCAGAATGCATGGGTGGATGAGTGGGAACCCATGTTACTCCTCAGTACCTCAGAGTTACATAAGGCAGCAGTTTGGGCTACCTTGCATTTCTCTAGATTTATCAAGCCACGCAAGGTGGCTTTGCCTGGCTTGGTAAATCTCATTTTGTTTTTTTTGTCACACTGTGCCCCTTACGTGGCTAAGGGCGACACAAACCCTTTCATAAATTTGGCGTCATGTGTTTTTCCAAGTCTAAAACAAAATGTGAGGCAGAGCATTCAGAAAGGTTTTTAAGAGTTCCAATCAGGTAACAAAAAATATCAAGAGGCACCAACGGACACATTGAAGTTAAACAAACCCATCTGATATAAATATACGATATGTAAATACTGTGATATCTTCAGCACAATATAATATACAATATAAAAATACTGTGATATGTTGAGCACAATATAATCTATGGAATCTGTTTCTATCTTGGCATCTGTTTTTGTGGAGTTTTGATACCTTATGGTTTTAAAAATGTCAAAAATGGCTTAAATGAAGTGCTTAATTATCATGGCCCATATTTATCAAGTTTTCATGCAACGTAACGCAGCAAGCCACCTTGCTGCGGTGTGCTGCATAAAAGGGAAAGGGCAGAAATGTGCAGTATTTACCATTATACGGCGCATTCCTATCCTTTCCTGGTGCTGGCGCACTTTTGGCTTCCTAGGCCAATGCAGGCACCCTTGTACCAGGGTACATGGGTGCCTGCATTGTAAGCAGGATTGTTTTTGTGCAGGAAGTGACATCTTCCAATCCTGAGAGGCCTTTTCCTCTTTCTACACACAATGCACAACATGTAGAAAGAGTAACAAACGAAAAGAAATAATGATATTTCTCCTCTTTATACCTCACCTGGGGAGGCATGGTATTTTGACCCATTCCCACATCTGGCATTAATGGTAAATCTGGGAATGCATGAAAATCCATGAGTGGGTGTGTGGGAGCACCCAGGCTCCATCCCGGAATGTGTCCCTACTGCAAAGTAACACAAGGCAGTGATTTCCGCTGCCTTGCGTTACTCTAGATTTATCAAGCCATGCAGGGCCATGCAAGGCGGCCTTGCTAGGCTTGATAAATCTCACCTAGATTTTGCATCACAATTGCACCCCTTGCGTGGTGCAAGGGTGAATCAAAATGGTGATAAATATGGGCCCAAGTCTCCTTTCTTACTTCATCAGCCTCTGTTACTTATCCTTTCATTCATGGTCGCGCAGTAAAATTCTGCCTCAGTTAACAGCAATCCCACACACATAAAAAAGTGATTATGAGTAAAATTGTGTCCTTAGTATATATGCATTTTCACATGTAATAGTCTGTGCAGGTTTACCGCATGCCACATTAGCACATGTGCTAATATTGCATGTGCTAAAACCAAGAGCACCTGCAAGAAAAACCCTTAAAACACTTGTTATAGCATTGAGGAAGTATTAGGGACTTGGGGACACAAAGGGCACTTTAGTCCCATCGATCCAAATATAATGAGCTTGGTTACAGCTCCATTTAAAGCTAAACAGGTTTGTGCACCCACTCCTGAGTGCATAGCTGTTCTTTATTTTATTCTGTCTTGCCAAGTTTTAGAATGCTAATCAAAGGTAAGAAGAACTGAGGCCCGTATTTATATTTTTTTGTGCCGCATTTGCTTCATTTTTTGGCGCAAAAGCGCTGCAAACGTACAAAATACAAATATATTTTGCAAGTTTGTCCCGTTTCTACGTCAAAAAATTACACAAATGAGGCACAAAAAAAGTATGAATATGGGCCTGAGTATTATCAGTCTAGACGTCACAGCCCTAACCCTAACCATATCAGCTAGTAATTCATGGTCTGCCTGTGTGTAAATGTTAAACAAAACAGGTGAGAAAGAGGAGAACTGTGGTATTCCACATGTAGCAGTTGTGTAGGAAGCTAAAGACTCCTGGCAATAATTCTCTAAGAAGTTTAAAAGGACATTACGGTCCATGGTATCAAAAGAGGCCGACCTGTACAGCAGGACAAGCAGAACTGCGTAACCTTGGTCGTTTGCCCCTAAAAATGGTTTTCTCACATTGACTATGGCCAGTTCCAAAGGCAGGTTAGTTGCCCATCTAGTTATGAGTCTCCTGATTGTTGTGAGGTGAGTGGTCACCACCTTCTCTAGAATATTTTTCTGGAAGGGTTGGTGCTATAAAACGACAGCCTGCTCAGTCCAAATAGTCCGAAAATGTTTTTTTTTTGTTTTAATTCAAGGATTGTCACTGATTCTCTCCATAACCTCTGTTGGAGGATCCCAACTATCACAGAAGGGCAAACAACGCTAGAGCAAACGTCACAGAAGCTACTCGGGTTCCTATGTGCTTTGTCCAAAATCTTGGACATCATTAAGGAGAAGCCCACCTCCTTACAGAGTCAGCAGGAGAAACAAAGGCATTAGGGAGGGACCATATGCCGAGTTGCCAATAGGTTAACAGTCTCCAATATAACTGAATCCAGTACTTGGGAGACCAGCAGGACCAGCTTGCGGACTCCAGATGATTCAACAAGCTCCATGAGAGTCAGGAAATTACCCAAATGGCAGAATTCACTGCCCACGAGAACTCAACTTTGTCCATCATCCGATCCTGCTCTGCCCCCTCCACCTCCTACAAACCACACTACAGCACTTCCAAAAGTATCAGGGTGCAGAAAGCAGGAGCTGGGTAGCGTGGCAAGTCTTTCAAGGTAGAAGGTCTGTTGGGGTTAAAGTGGTGGTACTACTGGAGAGCAAGGAAATCGACCAATTGGGGTTATGGCGGAGTAGGATGAGTTGGCCGGGAATGGTGATATTGGGGTTATTGGAGGGATTTTGCAGTCCAACATTGGCTATTTAGGGTTAGGATGCAGCTGCTAGGACACAAGTTTGCAGAGAGCGACATTCACTCTCATAAAATTGTTGAATCTACATCTTTTTATGCTGTGTTTTATTAAGACGTTAATTGTGTCATTGTTATGCAGGTGAGGTATATTCAGAAATTAATAGAAATAATGTTCTATGTAATGACAGCACTAACATCATCCTGCCACTGTACAATTTGCCTTGCTTCTGCTTTTTCTTCATCATCACTCGTGTCTCCTCAGGCGTTAGCAAACATTGCCTCACGAAATGTTTTGAGTCATGCAACAAATATATTTTTTCTGCTTATTTTGATTATCCCTTGGCCAATAGGACTCTATTAATGAGTTTGTCGAGCACAGGACACTTACTATTTCACTTATTACGTTATGCGCTTAGCTACATGGATCACAGCTCTTATGGGGCATTATTAGGTAAGCTACTCAGGCCAGACCACTTTTAGAGACACCCCCTGCATTTTTCATTCCATTTAAAGCACTGGTAGGGGCACTGTCGGTCAATGATGGGCTTTCAGCTTCTTTTAAATAGGTGGTGTGTAAAGTTGTGTAACTTATTGTTGCCATGTGCTTCTTGTGGAGTTTCATCTTTTGAATTATTGTTTAGATGGGTTGTCCTTCAGTGCAATCACTTACCACATGCTTATATTTGAATGAGATTTCATTGGATAATTCCATCTGTTCAGCTGCGGATCATACAGTTTGAAATTTCTGGTTTATACAGCATGAAATGATTCTGCATGAAGTTTTACAGTGCAATATTTCTAAATGTTCTAGCTTCTCGTGGTCAAAAGGCAGTTGATATAATCGTCATACACCTAAAATCGGGTTGAGCGATTTGAACCAGGATTTCCGGCAAGACTACGCATTAACAGCTTCACAGCAGGACTGACAAGGTTCGTATTTGTGCCCTGGTGCACCAAAGCGTACTCCTCTAGTATGCATATTTAATATTAGCTGTCCATCTTGTTTTCCTCTTACATTCAATAAAAGTGCTCCTTTGTCACCCCTCCCACTCCAATGTCTAATATATCAAAGGGCTTTATGGTGTAGGGCCCATGTCACTTTCCACATGTGCCTTTTGTGGAGCGGAGCCTTTAAATAAATATTTGGTTTATAGTGAAAATCTTATCAAACTCAATCGGACAAAATAAATTCCTGCTTCTTACCAGGCCCAATGTTGATAGACCTTTGCTGTAAGAAGGAGTTAATCAGGAGCTGCATATAATAAATCTATTGAATTTAACTCAATTCATTGCAGTTACAATTTCATATCTTTGGGAGTCAACGAGATTTTGGTGTGTGTTTTCAAAGTTTTAATTTAATCTTTTAGTAAAATATCTCTTCATTGATAAGTTCTCAATATAGTAATCAAAGCATTAGTACAATACAGAACAAAGCATATAGGCCCTCATTATGACCCTGACGTTGAGTGATAAAGTGGCAGTAATTACCGCCAAATTATGACCATGGTGGTGATAACTCCCATAGACATCCAATGTACCACACCAACCACCAGGGTGGAAACAACACTCACTGCGGCGGCAGCCGTCAACAGCCAGGCAGAAGACAAAGTACTGGCCACCATATTTTGTCACATCAATCTGCCACGTTTTCCGGGGCGGTACCAACGCCATCAAAAGCCTGTTGGAAACGCATCACAGAAGAGAAAGGACTCACCATCGGAGACACAAGGAAGAACAATGCCGCCATGGAACCGGAACTGCAAGTCTTCCCGATGCTCATCTACGTCATGCTCCACCTGGAACACCAAAGCTGACGAAGACCACAACGGTGAGTATAGCCACCTAGCACACAAGGGAGGAAGGGAGGAAAACGAAAGTGACACACACACATGCACTACACACACCCGACACACACACACCATACACACAACCAGCTGCACACGAAAAATAATGGCACACGATACACTGCACAATAATGTAAGGACAACAAGAAAGCAGTAATGAGAATGTATTGATATTAACAGCTACTAAATAATCCAATTGTACGTGAAACAGATATGTACAAATGTGCACAAAAGGCCACTGCCCAGTCCAATGTACTAAGGGCCAACATGGCCAAAGGGCACAGTCCAAGGCCCAACTCAAATCCTGACTTCATCTGGAAAGAATTCAGCAGGGGCATCAGTTTGCAAGTGGGCAGGCACCTCAGGGGGATCGGGGGTGTGGGGCACCGCAACTGAATATGGGAACAAGCCCACTGGTTCTGGAGGGGGCTCCATGCCCATTTGTCGGTGCTGGGGAGTACAAGGCCATAGTCTCTCAGGTGGGTGACTTTCCCACTGGTTCTGAAGGGGGCTCCATGCCCATTTGTCAGTGCTGGGGAGTACAAGGCCACAGTCTCTCAGGTGGGTGACTTCCCCACTGGTTCTGGAGAGGGGTCCTCGTACAGCAGCCCCTGGGGGGTGGCCTACATGGCCTCCATTGGTGGTGATGGCTGCACTGTGTCGTCTGGAGGTGAGGGCTGAACTGTGGTGGCCGGTCGAGGTGCCTCCTGTGCAGCCTCTGCTAGTGGCGAGGGCTGAACTGTGGTGGCAGGTGAAGGTGCCTCCTGGGCAGCCTCTGCTGGTGGTGAGGGCTGAACTGTGGTGGCAGGTCGAGGTGCCCCCTGGGCAGCCTCTGCTGGTGGTGAGGGCTGAACTGTGGTGGCAGGTGAAGGTGCCTCCTGGGCAGCCTCTGCTGGTGGTGAGGGATGCAGTTCCTCAGCTGGTGGTGGAGGCCCCGTGACCACTGGTGGTGGTGGAGATGTCACCCTGACAGCCTCCTCTGCAGTCGAGGGCTTCTTCCCCTTCATGGCATGAGGTGTGGGATCCTTACCCTTCCTGGCAGGGGTTGAGGGCTTCTTCCCCTTCATGGCAGGTTGTGTGTGTTCCTTAGCCTTCCGGGCAGGAGTCCAGTGCTTCTTCCCGTTCATGGCAGGAGGTGCAGGCTCCTTTGCCTTCATGGCATGAGGTGCAGGCTCCTTCCTCTTCATGGCAGGAGGTTTGGGATCCTTCACCTTCTTGGCTGGTGAAGTGGGATCCTTCACTGACTTGCCACCACGCCTAGGTGGTGCCACCACTATCCGTGTGGACTGTTTGGCTGAGGTGCTGGGCTGGGTCGTTGGGACCATGCCCTTATGGGCAATACGGGGGGTAGGGAGTGGTTAGAGGTCAAGTTGGGCAAGGAAAAGCTTGTTAGGGACGGTGGGGCAGGAGGAGGGATGGGAGTGGAGGTTGAGGGAGTGGTTGTAGGAGGTGTATGTCTGCTGGAGGCAGTGGATGTGGTTGTGTCTGCAACTGTCTGGTGTTTGCGTGAGTGCTTGTGGGATGAAGTGTGGTGCCTGTGTTTGCCTGTGCCACTCTTGGGTGTTGTCTTGTGTGCATGCTCGTCTGTATGTGTGCATGGGGTGGGTTGGGGTTGAGGAGACTATGACTGGGAAGTGGTAGTTGGAGGGGGAACGGTAGGAATAGGGTCAATGGCTGCCATCAGAGAGGAGGCCAGAGCCTGAATCGATCTCTGTTGGGCCGCCAATCCACTGTGGATGCTCTCCTGTAATGCATTGCATTGCTGCTCTCCTGTAATGCATTGCATTGCTGCATCTGGGATGCCAGCCCCTGGATGGCATTCACAATGGTTGACTGCCCTACAGAGATGGATCTCAGGAGGTCAATAGCCTCCTCACCCAGGGCGGCAGGGCTCACTGGGGCAGGGCCTGAGGTGCCTGGACCGAAGGAGATGCCCACCCTCCTGGGTGAGCGGGCACAGGCAATTCGCTGAGGGGCTACTGGGAGGGCGGTGCTGGTACAGGGTGGCGGCTGTACTTGCAGCTGGGATGGTCACAGTGGTGTCCGCCACCACCAGGGAGCTTCCATCGGAGGAGGTATCTGAGTCTGTGTTGTCACCTCCTGTCTCTGCCGTGGTGCTCCCCTCGCCCTCCGTCCCACTGGGTCCCTCAACATCGGTGGACTCTGCCTCCTGGGTCCTGTGGGATGCCACTCCCTCTGTCGCCAGTGCCCCTGCTCCTCTGCCAGATGATGCTAATGCACACATGGACAGGTTGACAGATGAAAAAAGGGGGCGCGAGAGAAAAAGGAAACACTGGGTCAATTACGGCACCAACACCACATTTGGCATACACTGCACCGTCACACACAGGGATCAGGCTTCAGCACTATGCATTGCATTGCCAGTGATTTGGCTAGGTGCCACAGCAAGATGAGGGCCACACACCGCCAACTGCACCCTTTTTGGTACCCACAAAGCCCTGACTGACATGGAATGCTAACAAGCTAGGTTACCTGCAGTTGGCATACACCCATTACCCTAGAGTTGATGCAGGCTGCAATGTCTGGCCTGGCCTTAGGAGCGCCCACTAACTCACATCCACTACCCGGATCCCATGCCACCTGCCAAATTGTTTAATAATGCCCACTGTACTCACCCCCTTGTGGCTGCTGTGATTCCCAGAAAGCCCCAATCCAGCTCTGGACAGGCCACCGCCAGTGTGCGGGCCATCAGGGGGCTCAGGTTCTGACGGGAACCCCTTCCTCGTTCGGACGCCATCTACAGCTGGGCCTCCGCGGTCTTCCATGCCCATCACCTCAGGTCCTCCCACTGTTTCCGACATTGGGTGCTCTGCCTGCCATAGACCCCAAGGGTCTGCATGTCCATGGCGATGGCATGCCATAATCCCTTCTTTTGATGGGCGCTGACCTGCAGAGATAATACAGACAGGAGAACACCATTACACATACAATCCAGCCTGTCACACATATGGACCACCAATCCTGTTTCCATCACCATTGACACACACATCGGCCGGCATACACCATGTACACCACCACAAGACATTTCCACCCCCGATGATACGATGCTTGTACACACATCTCCATGCATCCTTCACTCATGTAACGTGCCCAAAGTGTACTCACCTGTTCGCCTGGAGGCCCATACAGCAGTCTGTAGTGGGGTAGGACCCCATCCACAAATCGCTCCAACTCCTCCGAAGTGAAGGCAGGGGCCCTTTCCCCGGTCACACAGGCCATCGTAGGTTTCAGACACAGGTCACAGCATCACACGCAGTGTGGGTGTTCTCTTGTTGAAGGTCAGGAAACAAGTGAGGAATCAGATAGAAAATGGCGGTCACGTCCACGGCAGTGTACACCGTCACCGCCGTCGCATATCCCTATTGGCCACTGTACTCCATAGTGTTCCATATTATCCAATGAGGAACTGCATGGTGGTGCAAGACCGCCTTCCACCACGACGCCCAACATCAGCAGAATTACCTCACTTCTATCTGTCCCTACATACAGGACAGGAGGTCGCCATTTCATGTGGGAGGACAACGGTCATATCGACATTAACTGCGTCACAGCCTAGATTAGCACATATCTCGCCATTCATAAATGCACTATGTAAACACTAAATATTTGCACACATGTATTGTTATTAAACATAAAATAACAAGTTAATCTGTTCAAATAGACTTAATTCTTAATCTTAGCCTAAAAATCATTCATTTAATATGATTGACAATTTAAACATACAGTGCAAAATTCATTGTCCATTAATCCATAATGAAAAATAACATTATATTAATAATATCCACATTGTCCATGAAATCCCAAAATTGTCCTTGAAATAAGTATCCTTCCAGTTGCCCCGTAGTCCCAAAATTATCCTTGAAATAAGTATCCGTCCTGTTGCCCCGTAGTCAACACGTGTTTCATCCTGGGAGTACCCTTGGATTTCATCAGGACCTCCTACGACAATGTATATATATTTGCTGTTGTAATATATCATATAAATGTCATATTGTATATAATTAAGTTAAATGTGCAGTGGGAACCCTTTAAAACACAATCATCTATTTATAATGTAACCCAATTTCTTAGTGACCTCAGTGTCAAACTGGTGTGTAATCTAGGTTTCTTTAAATGCGGATCATGTACAGTTTGTAAATGGGCTTGGCAGCCCAAGAAAGATTTTGTGGACAGCACAGGCAATCTAGTGTCCATCAAATCACATATTGATTGCAATACGAAATTCGTAGTCTACATGATTGTATGCAGATGTGATAGGATATATATAGGCAGTACAATTAGACCATTGAAGGTTAGAATTTCCGAACACTGGAGGGCAATAAATTTGGAGGATGATCGCTACCCAATAGCGTCCCACATGAAGGTATGCAGTGCACAGACTAAATATAAAACATTCATATTTTTTGGTTTTGACCATTGTTTGGTTAATCCTCGAGGTGGAAATAGGGATTTAGCCCTTAGAAGAAAGGAATCATATTGGATCCTACAATTAAAAGCTGTAGAACAGGGTTTGAATACTGAATATGAAATGGAATATTATCTGGGAGACATATAATGTGTATAAATATGACTTTATTATCAGGTAGAATAACCTCACTCAGTATTATAATTAGCTAGTATAAGAAATATAGATGAAATGGATACAATTAGGATACTAGCACAATTACGATATATTGTGGATTTAGATTGTAGTCACCTTTTTACTATTTGTAATATGCTGTGAACATTTACGTTATATAAATAATATGCTGCACTTAGTAAGCTGTAATATATGAGTTCCGGCAGCTGAAACATCGGGGGCAATAATAATAACAAGTATGTGCACTCGCATCTATAAACTTCCGGACTTGTGTAAGTCCGCTTTCTATTTCAATCATTAGAAACACACGGGCGCTCTTATTGAGCATTCCGTTAACGATGTCTAGTATGTAGATGGCGGTACAAAACGCCAATAGCCGAGTAGCCTCGGCTTCGGTCAAACAGAATCCGACAAGAAAGCGTACTCACGTTGGAGCCACTAAATATAGAGATACGGTGAGAAATGAGAACACATTAAAGCATATCTTAAATAGATATGCATTTGTATTGCAGAAAGTCATAAAATTTTGCTTATACTTAACTCCCTCTGAGCAGAATTTCGAAAAGGAGATACTTTACTCAAACAGCGGCATATCGATATGTGAATAAGAAAAATATGTCATTAAGGTAGGATTATAGTAGAATTTTAGCTTTATGTATAAATCACAAAGAGTAAGGTGATAAGAGGGGGAAAATTAGGGAAATAGTCACCGAAGAGATTGCACATTTTAAAATTGACTGGTACACATAAGTGGTATGTGGTATGGTGCACTTAGGTTACACACCAGTTTGACACTGAGGTCACTAAGAAATTGGGTTACATTATAAATAGATGATTGTGTTTTAAAGGGTTCCCACTGCACATTTAACTTAATTATATACAATATGACATTTATATGATATATTACAACAGCAAATATATATACATTGTCGTAGGAGGTCCTGATGAAATCCAAGGGTACTCCCAGGATGAAACACGTGTTGACTACGGGGCAACAGGACGGATACTTATTTCAAGGATAATTTTGGGACTACGGGGCAACTGGAAGGATACTTATTTCAAGGACAATTTTGGGATTTCATGGACAATGTGGATATTATTAATATAATGTTATTTTTCATTATGGATTAATGGACAATGAATTTTGCACTGTATGTTTAAATTGTCAATCATATTAAATGAATGATTTTTAGGCTAAGATTGAGAATTAAGTCTATTTGAACAGATTAACTTGTTATTTTATGTTTAATAACAATACATGTGTGCAAATATTTAGTGTTTAGTTTTAGGTAACCTTGTGTTACTGTTTAGGGGTGATTGGAGGGTATAACCCCATTGTTTGGCACCGTGTATTCTTATATAATTTTTGGTTTGGATATATGGGGGCAGGAGCGCCGTGACACTTTATGTACCCCCCACGAATAGTCTAAATGCACTATGTACACTGAAGTTGTGGTTCCATTGTTCAAATTGTGACAGCCTACTCACTCTTGTTTCCCTTAGATACCTACCGCTGCGGATGAATAGGCGGTGAAGACATACCCCTGTGCACAGACCCCTTGTGGACTTGGCTACACTGGAGGACAGGCACATAATATGCACCTATAGACTGGACAGGGCCACAATAACTGAGCTGTGTGCCCAGTTGGAGCCAGACCTGATATCTGCTATCCGTCATCCCACTGGGATCCCCCCTCTTATGCACGTGCTATCAGTGTTCCATTTCCTGGCAACAGGTTCTTTCCAAGTGACAGTGGGCTTGGCAGCAGGAATGTCACAGCGAATGTTCTCAATCGTGCTGGAAAGAGTTTTGTCTGCTGTGGTAAAACACATGTGCAGCTACATAGCTTCCCCTAGGTGGAAGATTTGGCCACAGTGAAGGCCAGATTCTATGCAATGGGGCATATCCCCAATATTATTGGGGTGATTGACGGAACACATATTACGTTTGTTCCCTCCCACCCCCCACCAGAATGAACAGGTGTTCAGGAATCGTAAGAGTTTCCACTCACTGAATGTGCAAATGGTGTGCCTGGCGGACCAGTATATCTCCCACGTCAATGCTAAGTATCCTGGGTCGGTGCATGACGCCTTTATTCTGAGGAATAGCAGCATCCCAAATGTGATGGCCCAACTACAGAGGCACAGGGTGTGGCTAATAGTTGGTCCCCACCCACTGTATGTTAGTGTATGCCTTCAGGTGTCATCCTCTATAGCATTGTGTGAGGCTAAATGTTGTCCCTCAATACTTGCAGGTGACTCTGGCAACCCAAACCTAACGTGGCTGCTGACTCCTGTGAAGAATGCCCGGACAGGGGCAGAGGAACGTTATAATGAGGCACATGGGCGAACCAGAAGGATCATCGAGAGGACCTTTGGACTCCTGAAGGCCAGGTTCAGGTGCCTCAGTCTGACAGGTGGATCCCTGTGCTACTCACCCGGGAAGGTCTGCCAGGCAGTAGTGGCATGCTGCACAACCTGGCTCTCAGATGGCATGTACCCTTTCTGCAGGAGGAAGAGACTGGAGATGCCCCTGTGGCAGCAGTAGACCCTGAGGAAAGTGAAGATGGAGAGGCTGAGTATGAGGATGAGGACAACATAACATCAATTATCCGTCAATACTTCCAATGACACATAGGTGAGACAGTGCAACTGACCATTCATCCAACTATTGGTGTATTCTGTGTGGCTGTAGCATGATGGCATTTACTTCCTTTGCATCTAAACCTACTGTCACCTATGGCTTGTCATTTTACAGATATTGGTGATATAACAATTGTGTACTGATGTGCTGACTACAGACAGCTACAGGTCATTATTTCTATGCTCTCACAGTGTTCAGATCATTTGCACTAGATTTGATATTTCCATAAATGCACATTTTCAAAACATAAAATACTAGTAGTCAAGTTGTGTTTAACAGTGTTTACTTTAGTGCTATGACATTGAGGGGAAAGTGCAATGGAATGGGGTGATGTTATTACTCTATGCTCATTCTATGTACAGTTAATTTGCAATGTTTGTACCTGTTTCAAAGAATACATATTTGATATACATGACATACTCCAAATGGATTTTTTTCAAAGGGTGTTTATTGAAGTGCTAACATATAGGGGGGGAGTGCAATGGGATGGGGTGATGATGGAGGAAAGTCCATGCCATTGTTCCAGTCTGTTTGTAGCACAGGTGCAGTGTCCAAGGGGCCATTGGAAGGGGAGCAAAGGCAGTTCAAAGTGGACAAGGTAGGACACAAGGGGGACAATCAGTACAGTCTAATTTCCTGGCGGTGGACTTGGCAAGTGTCTCTGGCTTCTGTCTGGTTCTCAGGGAACGTTTGCGGGGTGGCTCACCTTCTGCAGGGGGAGGGGTGCTGGTGGCTTGTGGGTCCTGTGGCAGGGCCTCCTGCCCACTAGCTGCAGCAGAGGTGGAGGGCTGGTCAATGGACTGGCTAGTGGTAGGGGCCCGTTGCTGTGCTGTTGCCTCCCTCATGTTGTTGGCCATGTCTGCCAGCACCCCTGCTATGGAGATCAAGGTGGTGTTAATGGCCTGCAAGTCCTCCCTGATCCCCTGATACTGTCCCCCCTGCAGCTGTCTGTTCTCCTGCACATTGTCAAGGATCTGGCCCATCGTGTCCCAGGATTTCAGAGAGTGCCTCCTGGAGAGTCGGTTTCCTGGGCCTGTCCTCCCCCTGGCGCACAGCGGTCCTCCCAGTGTCCCTGTTGGCCTGTGCCTCTGTCCCCCTGAACGGTGTGCCCACTGCCACTGACCCCAGGTCCCTGATTGTCTTGGGTGTGAGGTGTGGCCTGGGGTCCTTGTACAGGTGGGCACACTACTGATTGATGTGACCTGGGGACAGAGGTGTGGGTACGCTGGGTGGGTGCTTTGGTGTTGGATACTGATGGGGGAAGCTCTGTGGTGGACTGTGAGTGGGCTTGGGTGACCGACTGACCAGTGGTCCCCGATGGGCCAGGTTGTTCGTCCAGATCCTGAAGTCTAGATTTACTGTCATTACTCGGGTCATCTTCTGTTGGGGGACTGGTTTGTCGTGGCAACTCCTCTGCACTGACATTGGCTGGGGCACCTGTGGGGATGTAAGTGATGTATTATGCTTCATGTCTGTGACATATTGTACATCCCTGGCTTCCCCTCTATCGTTGCTGTTTCCCTTCCAACTTTTGCTTGTGTATGGTGATGTATTATGTGATTGTTAGTTTGCCTATCCTGTGCATGCTTAGGTTATGGGTGTCCATGCAGGGCTGGGAGGGGTGTCCATTCATTGGTATGGCATGCAGGGCTTGGCATTGTGGTTAGTCATATGTGTAGGTGCAGTGTGTGGGATGGAGTGGAGTGATGGGAGTGAGGGTGAGGGTGCGAGATGGCGTGCAGGTATGGGGGTGATAAGTAGTAAATGTTGACTTACCAGTGTCCAGTCCTCCCGCTACTCCAGCGAGTCCCTCAGGATGCAGTATTACCATGGCTTGCTCCTCCCATGCTGTGAGCTGTGGGGGAGGAGGTGGGGGTCCACCGCCAGTCCTCTGGATGGTGAGCTGGTGCCTTGCTGCTATGGAACGTACCTTCCCCCGTAGGTCGTTCCACCTCTTCCTGATGTCGTCCCTTGTTCTTGGGTACTGTCACACAGCATTCACCCTGTCCACAAGTCTCCTTGCAATGGGTATTTGCTGTTCCTGTGCTCCAAACAGCTGTGGCTCTACCCTGACAATTTCCTCCACCATGACCCTTAACTCCTCATCAGTGAAACGGGGGTGCTGTTGTGGGGACATGGGTTTTGTGTGGTGTGTGTTGGTGAGAGTGTGTTGAGTAATGTGGCGGGGTGTGTGATGTGGGGTGCGTGAGGGATGTATGGGTGTAAGTGGTGCGTATGTCTAGTGGTCTCTGTGCTGTTTGTGTCAATCTCCTGGCAGTAACTGTTGGTGGTAAAGGGTTGTGGGTACTGTGGGTGTGCGTTTGTGTGTATGGGTGTCAGGTGTGTGTTTTTAGTATTTGCCAATGTAGTGTTATTCTGTATGTGGGTGTCCATTCTGAATGCGGCGGTGTGTACCGCCAATGGTTTACCGGTTGAATGTCCGACGTGGTGATTTGTGGGTCATAATGTGGTGGGTGTAGCTTTGTTGGCGTAATGGTATGGGTGTTGGGGCTGCCACTTTACAACTGACCTTTGGTCTGGCGGATTTGTGTATGTGGCTGTATTCTGTCAGATTGATCGGTGTGTCATCATATGACGAACGGATATTCACCACCACGGCGGTATGTTGGAGACCGTCACCTCGGTGGTAAGCGGGATTTACCGCCAATGTCATAATGAGGGCCATAGTGTGTTCATTATAAATAAGTCCTTATTGTAAGTTACAGGAAAATGGAGGGAAGCATCAGTTAGAACCCATAAATACCTCTAAACCAAGAATTCAAGATGTGAAAGTATTACGCTTTAAGCAATTCTAAATCAATCAGAATTCCCCATAAAGAGAGGTTCAAGAAACTCAGTAGTGTTTCAGGGCAGCATAGGAGGATCTCTCAGAATGAATCTGGGAAGCATGTCAGTAAAGGGGTCTGCAGAGACTCTGGCAATGGAGTGATCAGCTCTACAAGTGAAAGGGCTCTGTCTACTCTAGGGGCACACACCTAAAATTGTAATATCTATAACTAAAACAAGTGTTACAAACATTTTTCCATGCTGGTCCAATCAAAGCACGTTATCATCATGGGAACAGGACAGTTTCCGCGGTGTAAGCTATCTAAAAAAAAGACCACTAAACATTTAATACATTATGTTTTACAACTGTGATGAAAAGATCTAACCAGTACTGGCTCCTATTGTCTGCTTTACTACAAGACAAAATAGTTCAGGGTTAGATTTCTACTTCACAAATGTAGTCATTCCTTTCCCATGCATTAAAAATGTCAAAATTCTATTGATGAAGAAACATTCTAGGGAAGTGTAAACCAAACATTTCAGTACATTAATGTATTCAATAAACTTAAATATGTATGAAGGCTAAAGACATCAGTTCTTTTTCTAAGCCTAATTTCTTCTCAGCACTTTTGTCTCCTGAAAACGTAATATTCTAAATTTCTGACCCAGGTCAGGTAAAAAGAGAAAGAGAAAAGAAAATCTATGCTCATGCAATTTCAGCTGAATACCTATTACTATGGTAGTCTCGTGCTCTTGTTTGCTTTTAAAGTGCAGTTTCTCAGTTCAAACCTATGTGTTATATCTACACTTTAATTTCATTCAATATTTTCATTAATAAAAATGCTTCTGCAATCTTCCCGTCTAATGGTTTCTAACCATCATAACATTTTATTTTTCGTTTTCGTTTCAAATTTCCCTTTCTTTCAGTTTCTGATACTCTCTATTAATAAGATTATTTAATTCTAAATCTTTCTTTGTCTGCTTGTTTCTTTCCCGGCTCTTCTTCTTTTGTAGAAATACTGTAAAAGTCTTATATACACCTAGGGAAGTCAGGGAACAGACAACTACAATTAATACACGTACAAATATAGGTTTGAGGATTTCTCCTCATGCACTTACTATCAAATTGCCTGTTGCTGAAACTCCCTTTCTGAAGCCTTTCACTATTTTAATGGTTTCCAATAGTTTCATGACAAGTATGATGTCTGAAATGTTCTGCGCATATTCTTTGAATATCTTACTCTCATCAGGAATGTATTTCTAGCCGTGTTCTGCCTTTAAAATCTTACAGACTCTGGCTCTTTCTGTGAGTACAATGTCTAAAGTGTATCTGATTTGTAAAACCATTGACCTCAGCAATTTGTCAGTCGTCATGTGAATGGCCTGAACTAACCCAGATTAGCATCAGCATGTGGGGCTTCATTCAAAACAAGTTAGAACACAAATTTAAGAAAAACATCTATCTAAGGAAAACTATTAAGGCAGCGCAGTTGGTACCTAGAAAGAAAAGGCATAAAAAAGCAATTCAATCACATTGTCATATCTACCTATCCACTGTATGGGTCAGCAAGCAGAATCAGTCTTCTTCCTCAGGTCATCAATCGATCAGCAAAGCATCAGGCTATCAGTCAGAGAGTATGAGCTCAATGACAAAATCTCAAGTCTCTTCTTCTCAATATCGCATCTCATAACGGGGTAAGATCTGCCTAAAATTCTGAATAATTCTCCTCTGTTGCGTTGTTATATCAAAGCCACCCAAACTATCCCTTAATTCCCCATTGGTCAGTTAACCGTACATTATTACTCTACCCCATAATTTTTCTATACCAAATCTATGAATTCTAATATTTCTTTCTTCACACAACATTGATTGGTCAGCTTTACGATGTCCTCATCATCTGGCTTGTCAGGTATCAAAATTGTTGCTTCTTTGTCTCCAGTCAGTGTCTTCATTGTTCACATCCTGGGAAAGAACATCTCGCACACATTACACATAGCTTGTTACAATTTTAAGGACACTGTCTCCTGTTAGTCGGTTCTCATGGAAAGCTTCTGCTAAGCACTTTTAACAAGACAATGAACATTTACAGTTAGTTCACTCTGTCAGCATTTTCTATTTAACGCTAAGAAATACAGCTTCTGTATGAGGCCTGGCAAAACTAGGCCAAGACACTCGCTAAGTCGAGACCTACAATTAATAAGCTAGAGCATACTTTATAACCCTCAATATGACATATTACTACACTAATCTAATACATTTTCAATATTTCATAAGTATTAACCATTAATTATTACATTTTGTGAAGACTGGTGGTCATTCTTCAACGTCACAATTTCAAACATGCTCATCATTTTTCTCTACGTTATTCATTTTCTACATATTTCATTATTCAAAATACATAAGCACTCATTAATAATTTCTAATTAAGACGACTGCGTCAGCAGGAGTTTACTATGTGTGTGGTAAGTCAGCTTACTTTCAGATGCCACACAGTTGAGTAGGAAGTTGTTAGGCTGCTTTGGTATTCTCAAATATTTATCATACAAATGATTTAAATTTAAGACCTGACATATTTGAGAGAAAGCCATCACAGTTTTGGAGAGATAATTTCGGAAATTTTTTTGAGCACTGGTACCTTCAGTAGGTGTAATACTCAACAACGTTAAGATTAGGAAACTATCAATCATAGTGGGTAGATTACAACAAACATTGTTGCCATACTGATTGTAATTAACAAAGAGCTGCTTACAATGAGAACCATCTTGCTCTTGATATGCTTCTAGCAAAGGAAGGAGGGGTTTGCCTTCCAGACTCCATGTATCCATTCCAGGCAAAGGCATGCTGTGCATACAATTCCAAAATAGGTAAACAGCTTGAAAGCTACATCACTGATATCACTAATGTAACTTGCAAACTGAAGAAGCTGGAAGAGACCAGTGCTGTCGAAAGAGTAGGTTCAGTATTTAGCCCTAATGGAAAGACATTTGCAAAAATGGGCAAATGACTAGGCAGTGTAGAAGATGGAATACTAAAATTATTGCTAATCCCTGTGTTGGTGATACTAATAGGCACTGCATGTATGTTTCGCTTTAAATTTTGCGGAATAATTTCATCAAAGGTGGGTTAAATTGTGTAGAAAAGAATCAGAAATCACCAACTGAGCAAAAGAGAATAAGAACCAATGTCAAGTTTGGGGGATTACAAAGTGACTTTTACAATAATATGAAAGAATTAGTAGGATCTAGATACAAGACCCCAAAACTAATAATGACTGTCCTATGATGGCCATGGTGAAAAGAGAGTGATGATTTCAAGAATCATCACGCGTTGTGAACGTGGGTTGCTTAAATTTAAAAAATGGCAACTTTGAAAGTGTAAGACTTCACGTTTTCTTAACGTAAGACAACATAGCCCTTGTCATCCATCTTGTCGTGACGTCGCTGCCTAAAGTGTGATCTGAACTGTTGTTTATTCTATGTCATAATAAAGACTCATAGATTTCATTAACTGAGACAATGATTCCCCGTATCCATCTGAGCAGAGTGTACTTTTACAAGGACAGAGCAACTCTCCCAGGCTGAAGAGCATACTATGCAATATTTGATGTACTGACAATAGATACAATGAATACTAGTGCTCCATGTATTAGAATAGTAAGAACATCTTCAAATGTATTTCGTTGCCACTGGTGCTCTTTGTGTAATTTCTTTTAGTTATGAGCATATGAACACTGTACTGATGTAGTAAATATGTGAGTCTTTTGACTAAAGTTCTATAAAAGGTTGTGATTTCTCCATACTGAGAGATACCCTTTCCCCATTCTTTGAAGGCAAATCTATGCTGGACTTGAACTTTACAGAGTTTTTGCTTTATTTGCTACTGAATTGAAGGCTCATTGATCTAACCCAGTTTTTGCATTTCTGCACTTTAATCAATTGAGTAAACATTGAAATGGAGATCCTTCTCTGTTGTTCTTTACCATAAAGGCTTTAATTTTGCCTTTGTTACTTTACTTACTTAGCTTACTAAGAGTGATGGGTCTAGTGGGGGTCAACACAGTTTGGCAAAAACAACACCACTCCTGATCCAGTGCACTCAGGAGGAAAACAAATGTATTGGTTTGCGCGCTGGCAGAACTGGTAGCAGAGCTGATGGTTACAACTTGACCCATTAAGTACTGATCAGACCTGTATAGGATTATTAGCCTTAGAACCAAGACATTTATCTTCATTGTGTAGGTGGTTGCACTCCAAGATTCAAAGTGACCCAGTCCATGCCCAATGCTGACTAGCGTCGGCCGCAAGGAGACGAGGTGGCTGTCGCAATAATATGAAAAGGATGGAGTGAGTATTAATAGGGAATAGTGTGCACGTGTAAATGAGTGCAGAGTGAAACGGGGTATTCTTGGATTTGTAGTGTGAAATGGAATGTTGAGATGCAGTGGACAGACTTTGAATCAAATTACTCTGTGTCTTTGATTCTTTAATTTATAGGGACGGTAGTCATTGTCTCTTTGATGTTTTTCCTTCATTTTTAAGCACTGTGGTATATAAATAAAGTTGCTTTGTTTGGTTAATCAACAAGTAGCTGTAGTGTCTGCTAAGGTGAGGTGTACTGTGATGGGCTATCAGTCAAGCCAAGATAGGGACGTAACTTTGCTATTGTGTGATTGTGATAAGGCTGATTTTCGTTCATTCCTCAGTACACATGAGTGAAGACATTAATCAGAATGAACCCCCACACTTCAAGAGTCTGCTGTTGTGCTCAGTAGGAAAATGAATGTAGGAGTTAACGTGCTGATACTTCCATGCTTAAAATGCCTGTGAATACCTGTGTGAAAGGAAGAGGACAGTAATGCATCATATTTAACATTGTAAAGCGCATTCCTGCTCTCTGCCTGTGATGGTGCACAAACTGCTGCCTAGTGCCAACACAGGCACTCTTGAACCATGGTGCAGAAGTGCTGGCATTGTAGGTAGGATTGTCTTTTTGCAGGGAGGGACACCTTCCTGCGGAAAAACAATCCTCAGAGGCATTGTTTTCTTTCTACGTGTGCTGTGCAATGCAGCACACTTAGAAAGAGGAAACAACTAGGAGAAATAAGGATATTTCTCCTTGTTGTGCCTCTTGTGAGGAGGTGTACAGTTCTGATGCATTTCAAGGTCTACCAGTTGTGGTAAATCTGGGAATGTGTCAGAATGCATGGGTGGATGAGTGGGAACCCATGTTACTCCTCAGTACCTTAGAGTTACATAAGGCAGCAGTTTGGGCTGCCTTGCATTTCTGTAGATTTATCAAGCCACGCAAGGTGGCTTTGCCTGGCTTGGTAAATCTCATTTTGTTTTTTTTGTCACACTGTGCCCCTTACGTGGCTAAGGGCGACACAAACCCTTTCATAAATTTGGCGTCATGTGTTTTTCCACGTCTAAAACAAAATGTGAGGCAGAGCATTCAGAAAGGTTTTTAAGACTTCCAATCAGGTAACAAAAAATATCAAGAGGCACCAACAGACACATTGAAGTTAAACAAACCCATCTGATATAAATATACGATATGTAAATACTGTGATATCTTCAGCACAATATAATATACAATATAAAAATACTGTGATATGTTGAGCACAATATAATCTATGGAATCTCTTTCTATCTTGGCATCTGTTTTTGTGGAGTTTTGATACCTTATGGTTTTAAAAATGTCAAAAATGGCTTAAATTAAGTGCTTAATTATCATGGCCCATATTTATCAAGTTTTTATGTAACGTAACGCAGCAAGCCACCTTGCTGCGGTGTGCTGCATAAAAGGGAAAGGGCAGAAATGTGCAGTATTTACCATTATACAGCGCATTCCTATCCTTTCCTAGTGCTGGCGCACTTTTGGCTCCCTAGGCCAATGCAGGCACCCTTGTACCAAGGTACATGGGTGCCTGCATTGTAAGCAGGATTGTTTTTGTGCAGGAAGTGACATCTTCCAATCCTGAGAGGCCTTTTCCTCTTTCTACACACAATGCAGAACATGTAGAAAGAGTAACAAACGAAAAGAAACAATGATATTTCTCCTCTATATACCTCACCTGGGGAGGCATGGTATTTTGACCCATTCCCACATCTGGCATTTAATGGTAAATCTGGGAATGCATGAAAATCCATGAGTGGGTGTGTGGGAGCACCCAGGCTCCATCCCGGAATGTGTCCCTACTGCAAAGTAACACAAGGCAGTGATTTCCACTGCCTTGCGTTACTCTAGATTTATCAAGCCATGCAGGGCCATGCAAGGCGGCCTTGCTAGGCTTGATAAATCTCACCTAGATTTTGCATCACAATTGCATCCCCTTGCGTGGTGCAAGGGTGAATCAAAATGGTGATAAATATGGGCCCAAGTCTCCTTTCTTACTTCATCAGCCTCTGTTACTTATCCTTTCATTCATGGTCGCGCAGTAAAATTCTGCCTCAGTTAACAGCAATCCCACACACATAAAAAAGTGATTAGGAGTAAAATTGTGTCCTTAGTATATATGCATTTTCACATGTAATAGTCTGTGCAGGTTTACCGCATGCCACATTAGCACATGTGCTAATATTGCATGTGCTAAAACCAAGTGCACCTGCGAGAAAAACCCTTAAAACACTCGTTATAGCATTGAGGAAGTATTAGGGACTTGGGAACACAAAGGGCACTTTAGTCCCATTGATCCAAATATAATGAGCTTGGTTGCAGCTCCATCTAAAGCTAAACAGGTTTGTGCACCCACTCCTGCGTGC
Source organism: Pleurodeles waltl (assembly GCF_031143425.1). Classification (NCBI taxonomy): domain Eukaryota; kingdom Metazoa; phylum Chordata; class Amphibia; order Caudata; family Salamandridae; genus Pleurodeles; species Pleurodeles waltl. The sequence continues at coordinate 480,698,849 of NC_090437.1, read as the reverse complement.
ATAGCTGTTCTTTATTTTATTCTGTCTTGCCAAGTTTTAGAATGCTAATCAAAGGTAAGAAGAACTGAGGCCCGTATTTATATTTTTTTGTGCCGTATTTGCGTCATTTTTTGGCGCAAAAGAGGTGCAAACTTACAAAATACAAATATATTTTGCAAGTTTGTGCCGCTTCTACGTCAAAAAATGACACAAATGAGGCACAAAAAAAGTGTGAATATGGGCCTGAGTATTATCAGTCTAGACGTCACAGCCCTAACCCTAACTATATCAGCTAGTAATTCATGGTCTGCCTGTGTGTAAATGTTAAACAAAACAGGTGAGAAAGAGGAGAACTGTGGTATTCCACATGTAGCAGTTGTGTAGGAAGCTAAAGACTCCTGGCAATAATTCTCTAAGAAGTTTAAAAGGACATTACGGTCCATGGTATCAAAAGAGGCCGACCTGTACAGCAGGACAAGCAGAACTGCGTAACCTTGGTCGTTTGCCCCTAAAATGGTTTTCACGAAAATGTTTTTTTTTTTTGTGTTTTAATTCAAGGATTGTCACTGATTCTCTCCATAACCTCTGTTGGAGGATCCCAACTATCACAGAAGGGCAAACAACCCTAGAGCAAACCTCACAGAAGCTACTCGGGTTCCTATGTGCTTTGTCCAAAATCTTGGACATCATTAAGGAGAAGCCCACGTCCTTCCAGAGTCAGCGGGAGAAACAAAGGCATTAAGGAGGGACCATACGCGGAGTTGCCAATAGGTTAACCGTCTCCAATTTAACTGAATCCAGTACTTGGGAGACCAGCAGGACCAGCTTGCGGACTCCAGATGATTCAACAAGCTCCATAAGAATCAGGAAATTACCCAAATAGCGGAATTCACTGCCCACGAGAACTCAACTTTGTCCATCATCCGATCCTGCTCTGCCCCCTCCACCTCCTACAAACCACACTACAGCACTTCCAAAAGAATCAGGGTGCAGAAAGCAGGAGCTGGGTAGCGTGGCAAGTCTTTCAAGCTAGAAGGTCTGTTGGGGTTAAAGTGGTGGTACTACTGGAGCGCAAGGAAATCGACCAATTGGGGTTATGGCGGAGTAGGATGAGTTGGCCAGGAATGGTGATATTGGGGTTATTGGAGGGATTTTGCAGTCCAAAATTGGTTATTTAGTGTTAGGATGCAGCTGCTAGGACACAAGTTTGCAGAGAGCAACATTCACTCTCATTATAAAATTGTTGAATCTACATCTTTTTATGCTGTGTTTTATTAAGACGTTAATTGTATCATTGTTATGCAGGTGAGGTATTTTCAGAAATTAATTGAAATAATGTTCTATGTAATGACAGCACTAACATCATCCTGCCACTGTACAATTTGCCTTGCTTCTGCTTTTTCTTCATCATCACTCGTGTCTCCTCAGGCGTTAGCAAACATTGCCTCACGGAAATGTTTTGCGTCATGCAACAAATATTTTTTTTATGCTTATTTTGATTATCCCTTGGCCAATAGGACTCTATTAATGAATTTGTCGAGCACAGGACACTTACTATTTCACTTATTACGTTATGCGCTTAGCTACATGGATCACAACTCTTATGTGGCATTATTAGATAAGCTACTCAGGCCAGACCACTTTTAGAGACACCCCCTGCATTTTTCATTCCATTTAAAGCACTGGTAGGGGCACTGTCGGTCAATGATGGGCTTTCAGCTTCTTTTAAATAGGTGGTGTGTAAAGTTGTGTAACTTATTGTTGCCATGTGCTTCTTGTGGAGTTTCATCTTTTGAATTATTGTTTAGATGGGTTGTCCTTCAGTGTAATCACTTACCACCTGCTTATATTTGATTGAGATTTTATTGGATAATTCCATCTGTTCAGCTGCGGATCATACAGTTTGAAATTTCTGGTTTATACAGCATGAAATGATTCTGCATGAAGTTTTACAGTGCAATATTTCTAAATGTTCTAGCTTCTCGTGGTCAAAAGGCAGTTGATATAATCGTCATACACCTAAAATCGGGTTGAGCGATTTGAACCAGGATTTCCGGCAAGACTACGCATTAACAGCTTCACAGCAGGACTCACAACGTTCGTATTTGTGCCCTTGTGCACCAAAGCGTACTCCTCTAGTATGCATATTTAATATTAGCTGTCGATCTTGTTTTCCTCTTACATCCAATAAAAGTGCTCCTTTGTCACCCCTCCCACTCCAATGTCTAATATATCAAAGGGCTTTATGGTGTAGAGGCCATGTCACTTTCCACTTGTGCCTTTTGTGGAGCAGAGCCTTTAAATAAATATTTGGTTTATAGTGAAAATCTTATCAAACTCAATCGGACAAAATAAATTCCTGCTTCTTACCAGGCCCAAGGTAGATCGACCTTTGCTGTAAGAAGGAATTAATCAGGAGCTGCAAATAATAAATCTATTGAATTTAATTCAATTCATTGCAGTTACAATTTCATATCTTTGGGAGTCAACGAGATCTTGGTGTGAGTTTTCAAAGTTTTAATTTAATCTTTTAGTAAAATATCTCTTCATTGATAAGTTCTCAATATAGTAATCAAAGCATCAGTACAATACAGAACATAGCATATAGGCCCTCATTATATCCCTGACAGTGAGTGATAAAGTGGCGGTAATGACCGCCAAATTATGACCATGGCGGTGATAACTCCCATAGACATCCAATGTACCACACCAACCACCAGGGTGGAAACAACACTCACCGCGGCGGTAGCCGTCAACAGCCAGACGGAAGACAAAGTACTGCCCACCATATTTTGATACATCAATCCGCCACGTTTTCCGGGGCGGTACCAACGCCATCAAAAGCCTGTTGGAAACGCATCACAGAAGAAAAAGGACTCACCATCGGAGACACAAGGAAGATCAACGCCGCCATGGAACCGGAACTGCAAGTCTTCCCGATGCTCATCTACGTCATGCTCCACCTGGAACACCAACGCTGACGAAGACCACAACGGTGAGTATAGCCGCCTAGCACACAAGGGAGGAAGGAAGGAAAACGAGAGTGACACACACACATGCACAACACACACCCGACACACACACACACACCATACACACAACCAGCTGCACACTAAAAATAATGGCACACGATACACGGCACAATAATGTAAGGACAACAAGAAAGCAGTAATGAGAATGCATTGATATTTACAGCCACTAAATAATCCAATTGTACGTGAAACAGATATATACAAATGTGCACAAAAGGCCACTGCCCAGTCTAATGTACTAAGGGCCAACATGGCCACAGGGCACAGTCCAAGGCCCAACTCGAATCCTGACTTCATCTGGATAGAATTCAGCAGGGGCGTCAGTTTGCAAGTGGGCAGGCACCTCAGGGGGATCGGGGGTGTGGGGCACCGCAACTGAATATGGGAACAAGTCCACTGGTTCTGGAGGGGGCTCCATGCCCATTTGTCGGTGCTGGGGAATACAAGGCCACAGCCTGTCAGGTGGGTGACTTTCCCACTGGTTCTGAAGAGGGCTCCATGCTCATTTGTCAGTGTTGGGGAGTACAAGGCCACAGTCTCTCAGGTGGGTGACTTCCCCACTGGTTCTGGAGGGGGGTCCTCGTACACCAGCCCCTGGAGGGTGGCCTACATGCCCTCCACTGGTGGTGATGGCTGCACTGTGTCGTCTGGAGGTGAGGGCTGAACTGTGGTGGCCGGTCGAGGTGCCTCCTGTGCAGCCTCTGCTAGTGGCGAGGGCTGAACTGTGGTGGCAGGTAAAGGTGCCTCCTGGGCAGCCTCTGCTGGTGGTGAGGGCTGAACTGTGGTGGCATGTCGAGGTGCCCCCTGGGCAGCCTCTGCTGGTGGTGAGGGCTGAACTGTGGTGGCAGGTGAAGGTGCCTCCTGGGCAGCCTCTGCTGGTGGTGAGGGCTGAACTGTGGTGGAAGGTGAAGGTGCCTCCTGGGCAGCCTCTGCTGGTGGTGAAGGATGCATGGGGTGGTGGAGGCCCCATGACCACTGGTGGTGGTGGAAGTGTCACCCTGACAGCCTCCTCTGCAGTCGAGGGCTTCTTCCCCTTCATGGCATGAGGTGTGGGATCCTTACCCTTCCTGGCAAGGGTTGGCGGCTTCTTCCCCTTCATGGCAGGTAGTGTGTGTTCCTTAGCCTTCCGGGCAGGAGTCCAGTGCTTCTTCCTGTTCATGGCAGGAGGTGCAGGCTCCTTTCCCTTCATGGCAGGAGGTGCAGGCTCCTTCCTCTTCATGGCAGGAGGTTTGGGATCCTTCACCTTCTTGGCTGGTGAAGTGGGATCCTTCACTGACTTGCCACCACGCCTAGGTGGTGCCACCACTATCCGTGTGGACTGTTTGGCTGAGGTGCTGGGCTGGGTCATTGAGACCCTGCCCTTATGGGCAATATGGGGGGTAGGGAGTGGTTAGAGGTCAAGTTGGGCAAGGAAAAGCTTGTTAGGGACGGTGGGGCAGGAGGAGGGATGGGAGTGGAGGTTGAGGGAGTGGTTGTAGGAGGAGTATGTCTGCTGGAGGCAGTGGATGTGGTTGTGTCTGCAACTGTCTGGTGTTTGCGTGAGTGCTTGTGGGATGAAGTGTGGTGCCTGTGTTTGCCTGTGTCACTCTTGGGTGTTGTCATGTGTGCATGCTCGTCTGTATGTGTGCATGGGGTGGGTTGGGGTTGAGGAGACTGGGACTGGGAAGTGGTAGTTGGAGGGGGAATGGTAGGAATAGGGACAATGGTTGCCATCAGAGAGGAGGCCAGAGCCTGAATCGATCTCTGTTGGGCCGCCAATCCACTGTGGATGCTCTCCAGTAACGCATTGCATTGCTGCATCTGGGATGCCAGCCCCTGGATGGCATTCACAATGGTTGACTGCCCTACAGATATGGATCTCAGGAGGTCAATAGCCTACCCACCCAGGGCGGCAGGGCTCACTTGGGCAGGGCCTGAGGTGCCTGGACCGAAGGAGATGCCCACCCTTCTGGGTGAGCGGGCACAGGCAACTCGCTGAGGGGCTACTCAGAGGGCGGTGCTGGTACAGGGTGGCGGCTGTACTTGCAGCTGGGGTGGTCACAGAGGTGTCCGCCACCACCAGGGAGCTTCCATCGGAGGAGGTATCTGAGTCTGTGTTGTCACCTCCTGTCTCTGCCGTGGTGCTCCCCTCGCCCTCCGTCCCACTGGTTCCCTCAGCATCGGTGGACTCTGCCTCCTGGGTCCTGTGGGATGCCGCTCCCTCTGTGGCCAGTGTCCCTGCTCCTCTGCCAGATGATGCTAACGCACACGTGGACAAGTTGACAGAAGAAAAAAGGGGGCGTGAGAGAAAAAGGAAACACTGGGTCAATTACGGCACCAACACCACATTTGGCATACACAGCACCATCACACACAGGGATCAGGCTTCAGCACTATGCATTGCACTGCCAGTGATTTGGCTAGGTGCCACAGCAAGATGAGGGCCACACACCGCCAACTGCACCCTTTTTGGTACCCACAAAGCCCTGACTGACATGGAATGCTAACAAGCTAGGTTACCTGCAGTTGGCATACACCCATTACCCTAGAGTTGATGCACGCTGCAATGTCTGGCCTGGCCTTAGGAGCGCCCACTAACTCACATCCACGACCCGGATCCCATGCCACCTGCCAAATTGTTTAATAATGCCCACTGTACTCACCCCCTTGTGGCTGCTGTGATTCCCAGAAAGCCCCAATCCAGCTCTGGACAGGCCACCGCCAGTGTGTGGGCCATCAGGGGGTTCAGGTTCTGATGGGCACCCCTTCCTCGTTCGGAGGCCATCTACAGCTGGGCCTCCGCGGTCTTCCATGCCCAGCACCTCAGGTCCACCCACTGTTTCCGACAGTGGTTGCTCTGCCTGCCATAGACCCCAAGGGTCTGCACGTCCATGGCGATGGCATGCCATAATCACTTCTTTTGATGGGCGCTGACCTGCAGAGATAATACAGACAGGGGAACACCATTACACATACAATTCAGCCTGTCACATATATGGACCACCAATCCTGTTTCCATCACCTTTGGCACACACATCAGCCGGCACACACCATGTACACCACCACAAGACATTTCCACCCTGATGATACGATGCTTGTACACACATCTCCATGCATCCTTCACTCATGTAACATGCCCAAAGTGTACTCACCTGTTCGCCTGGAGGCCCATACAGCAGTCTGTAGTGGGGTAGGACCCCATCCACCAATCGCTCCAACACGTCCGAAGTGAAGGCAGGGGCCCTTTCCCCGGTCACATGGGCCATGGTAGGTTTCAGACACAGGTCACAGCAGCACACACAGTGTGGGTGTTCTCTTGTTGAAGGTCAGGAAACAAGTGAGGAATCAGATAGAAAATGGCGGTCACGTCCACGGCAGTGTACACAGTCACCGCCGTTGCATATCCCCATTGCCCACTGTACTCCATAGAGTTCCATATTATCCAATGAGGAATTGCATGGTGATGCAAGACCGCCTCCCACCACGACGCCCAACATCGGCAGAATTACCTCACTTCTATCTGTCCCTACATACAGGACAGGATGTCGCCATTTCATGTGAGAGGACAACAGTCATATCGACATTAACTGTGTCACAGCCTAGATTAGCACATATCTCGCCATTCATAAATGTACTATGTACACTGAAGTTGTGGTTCCATTGTTCAAATTGTGACAGCCTACTCACTCTTGTTTCCCTTAGATACCTACCGCTGCGGATGAATAGGCGGTGAAGACATACCCCCGTGCACAGACCCCTTGTGGACTTGGCTACACTGGAGGACAGGCACATAATACACACCTATAGACTGGACAGGGCCACAATAACTGAGCTGTGTGCCCAGTTGGAGCCAGACCTGATATCTGCTATCCGTCATCCCACTGGGATCCCCCCTCTTGTGCAAGTGCTATCAGTGTTCCATTTCCTGGCAACAGGTTCTTTCCAAGTGACAGTGGGCTTGGCAGCAGGAATGTCACAGCCAATGTCCTCAATCGTGCTGGAAAGAGTTTTGTCTGCTGTGGTAAAACACATGTGCAGCTACATAGCTTCCCCTAGGTGGAAGATTTGGCCACAGTGAAGGCCAGATTCTATGCAATGGGACATATCCCCAATATTATTGGGGCGATTGACGGAACACATATTACGTCTGTTCCCTCCCACCCCCCACCAGAATGAACAGGTGTTCAGGAATCGTAAGAGTTTCCACTCACTGAATGTGCAAATGGTGTGCCGGACCAGTATATCTCCCACGTCAATGCTAAGTATCCTGGGTCGGTGCATGACACCTTTATTCTGAGGAATAGCAGCATCCCAAATGTGATGGCCCAACTACAGAGGCACAGGGTGTGGCTAATAGTTGGTCCCCACCCACTGTATGTTAGTGTATGCCTTCAGGTGTCATCCTCTATAGCATTGTGTGAGGCTAAATGTTGTCCCTCAATACTTGCAGGTGACTCTGGCTACCCAAACCTAACGTGGCTGCTGACCCCTGTGAAGAATGCCAGGACAGGGGCAGAGGAACGTTATAATGAGGCACATGGGCGAACCAGAAGGATCATCGAGAGGACCTTCGGGCTCCTGAAGGCCAGGTTCAGGTGCCTCAGTCTGACAGGTGGATCCCTGTGCTACTCACCCGAGAAGGTCTGCCAGATAGTAGTGGCATGCTGCATGCTGCACAACCTGGCCCTCAGATGGCATGTACCCTTCCTGCAGGAGGAAGAGACTGGAGATGCCCCTGTGGCAGCAGTAGACCATGAGGAAAGTGAAGATGAAGAGGCTGAGGATGAGGATGAGGACAACAGAGCATCAATTATCCGTCAATACTTCCAATGACACATAGGTGAGACAGTGCAACTGACCATTCCTCCAACTATTGGTGTAATCTGTGTGCCTGTAGCATGGTGGCATTAACTTCCTTTGCATCTAAACCTACTGTCACCTATGGCTTGTCATTTTACAGATATTGGTGATATAACAATTGTGTACTGATGGGCTGACTACAGACAGCTACGGGTCCTTATTTCTATGCACTCACAGTGTTCAGATCATTTGCACTAGATGTGACATTTCCATAAATGCACATTTTCAAAACACAAAATACTAGTAGTCAAGTTTTGTTCAACAGTGTTTATTGTAGTGCTGTGACATTGAGGGGAAAGTGCAATGGAATGGGGTGATGTCATTACTCTATGCTCATTCTATGTACAGTTAATTTGCAATGTTTGTACCTGTTTCAAAGAATACTTATTTTATATACATGACATACTCCAAATTGATTTTTTTCAAAGGGTGTTTATTGAAGTGCTAACATCTAGGGGGAAAGTGCAATGGGATGGGGTGATGATGGAGGAAAGTCCAGGGTATTGTTCCAGTCTGTTTGTAGCAGAGGTGCAGTGTCTAAGGGGCCATTGGAAGGAGAGCAAAGGCAGTTCAAAGTGGACAAGGTGGGACACAACGGGGGCAATCAGTACAGTCTGATTTCCTGGTAGTGGACTTGGCAAGTGTCTCTGGCTTCTGTCTGGTTATCAGGGAACGTTTGTGGGGTGGCTCACCTTCTGAAGGGGGAGGGGTGCTGGTGGCCTGTGGGTCCTGTGGCAGGTACTCCTGCCCACTAGCTGCAGCAGAGGTGGAGGGCTGGTCAATGGACTGGCTAGTGGTAGGGGCCCGTTGCTGTGCTGTTGCCTCCCTCATGTTGTTGGCCATGTCTGCCAGCACCCCTGCTATGGAGAAGGTGGTGTTAATGGCCTGCAAGTCCTCCCTGATCCCCTGATACTGTCCCCCCTGCAGCTGTCTGTTCTGCTGCACGTTGTCAAAGATCTGGCCCATCTTGTCCTGGGAATGTTGGGCTCCCAGGATCTCAGAGAGTGCCTCCTGGAGAGTCGGTTCCCTGGGCCTGTCCTCCCCCTGGCGCACAGCGGTCCTCCCAGTGTCCCTGTCGGCCTGTGCCTCTGTCCCCTGAACGGTGCGCCCACTGCCACTGACCCCAGGTCCCTAATTGTCTTGGGTGTGAGGTGTGGCCTGGGGTCCCTGTACAGGTGGGCACACTACTGATTGATGTGACCTGGGGACAGAGGTGTGGGTACGCTGGGTGGGTGCTTTGGTGTTGGATAATGAAGGGGGAGGCTCTGTGGTGGACTGTGAGTGGGCTTGGGTGACCGACTGACCAGTGGTCCCCGATGGGCCAGGTTGCTGGTCCAGATCCTGAAGTCCAGAGTTACTGTCATCACTCGGGGCATCTTCTGTTGGGGGACTGGTTTGTCGTGGCACCTCCTCTCCACTGACATTGGCTGGGACACCTGTGGGGATGTAAGTGATGTATTATGTTTCATGTCTGGGACATATTGTACATCCCTGGCTTCCCCTCTATCGTTGCTGTTGTCCTTCCAACTTTTGCTTGTGTATGGTGATGTATTATGTGATTGTTAGTTTCCCTATCCTGCGCATGCTTTGGTTATGGGTGTCCATGCAGGGCTGGGAGGGGTGTCCATTCATTGGTATGGCATGCGAGGCTTAGCATTGCGGTTAGTCATATGTGTAGGTGCAGTGTGTGGGATGGAGTGGAGTGATGGGAGTAAGGGTGAGGGTGCGAGATGGCGTGCAGGTATGGGGGTAATAAGTAGTAAATGTTGACTTACCAGTGTCCAGTCCTCCCGCTACTCCAGTGAGTCCCTCAGGATGCAGTATTGGCATGACTTGCTCCTCCCATGCTGTGAGCTGTGGGGAAGGAGGTGGGGGTCCACCGCCAGTCCTCTGGATGGTGAGCTGGTGCCTCGCTGCTATGGAACGTACCTTCCCCCGTAGGTCGTTCCACCTCTTCCTGATGTCGTCCCTTGTTCTTGGGTGCTGTCCCACAGCATTCACCCTGTCCACAATTCTCCTTGCAATGGATATTTGCTGTACCTGTGCTCCAAACAGCTGTGGCTCTACCCTGACAAATTCCTCCACCATGACCCTTAACTCCTCATCTGTGAAACGGGGGTGCCGTTGTGGGGACCTGGGTTTTGTGTGGTGTGTGTTGGTGAGAGTGTGTTGAGTAATGTGGTGGGATGTGTGATGTGGGGTGCGTGAGGGATGTATGGGTGTAAGTGATGTGTGTGTCTAGTGGTCTCTGTGCAGTTCGTGTCAATCTCCTGGCAGTAATTGTTGGTTGTAAAGGTTTGTGGGTACTGTGGGTGTGTGTTTGTGTGTATGGGTGTCAGGTGTGTGTTTTTAGTATTGGACAATGTAGTGTTATTCTGTATGTGGGTGTCCATTCTGATCACGGCGGTGTGTACCGCCAATGGTTTACCGGTTGAATGTCCGACGTGGTGATTCGTGGGTCATAATGTGGTGGGTGTAGTTTTGTTGGCGTAACGGTATGGGTGTTGGGACTGCCACTTTACAACTGACCTTTGGTCTGGCGGATTTGTGTATGTGGCTGTATTCTGTCAGATTGATAGGTGTGTCATAATATGACGAAGGGATATTCGCCATCGCGGCGGTATGATGGCGACTGTCACCTCGGTGGTAAGCGGGATTTACCGCTAATGTCATAATGAGGGCCATAGTTTGTTCATTATAAATAAGTCCTTATTCTAAGTTATAGGAAAATGGAGGGAAGCATCAGTTAGAACCCATAAATACCCATAAACCAAGAATTCAAGATATGAAAGCATAACGCTTTAAGCAATTCTAAATCAATCAGAATTCCCCATAAAGAGAGGTTCAAGAAACTCAGTAGTGTTTCAGAGCAGCATAGGAGGATCTCTCAGAGTGAACCTGGGAAGCATCTCAGTAAAGAGGTCTGCAGAGACTCTGGCAATGGAGTGATCAGCTCTACAAGTGAATGGGCTTGGTCTACTCTAGGGGCACACACCTAAAATTGTAATATCTATACCTAAAACAATTGTTGCAAACATTTTTTCATGCTGGTCCAATCAAAGCACGTTATCATCATAGGAACAGGACAGTTTCCGCGGTGTAAGCTATCTAAACAAGAGACCACTAAACATTTAACACATTGGCCCTCATTCTGACCCTGGCGGTCGGCGGAGAGACGGCGGTCGGACCGCGAACAGACCGGCGGTATTAAAAATGGCATTCTGACCGCGGCGGTCCCCGCCGCGACCGACCGCCACTTCTCCACTCCGACCGCCGCGGCGGTCATGACCGCGGGGCTGGAGTTTGCGCACTCCGGCCCGGTGGTCGTCCCAAGACCGCCAAGGGTATTATGACCCTGCCTACCGCTGCGGTTTCTTGCGGGCGGGAACCGCCGTGCGAACCATGGCGGTAAGCACTATCGGGGCCAGGGAATTCCTTCCCTGGCACTGATAGGGGTCTCCCCCACCCCCCACTACCCACCCGAGTCCTCCCCCCACACCCTCCACCCCCCTGCCACCCTCCAGAGGTGGTACGAACCCCCTCCCCACCCCCACCCCGACATGCACATACATGCACCCCGACATGCACACACCCCCAACATGCACATATACACACCCCCTACACACACATACACAACGGGGACACATACATGCCGACATGCACACCCGCCGAACTAAACACATTGCCCATAGGCACAGCAGCACTCCCCGCCCGCATGCACGCACTCACACACCCCCTCTACACACTCACACGCACACCCCCATGCACGGACACATCACACAACACCCCCCCACCTCCTCCCCTCACGGACGATCAACTTACCTTGTGCGTTGGTCCTCCGGGAGGTGACAGGAGCCATGGGGAGGTGACCGCCAACAGAAGACCGCCAACAGAAGACCGCCACACAGAAATGTGGGTCGTAATTCTGTGGGCGGTGTTCTGCTGGCGTGGCGGTGGAGGTTGACCAGTCTCCACTTTCCCGCCGACCGCCAGTGTGGCTGCTGGCGGTTTTCCGGCGGAACGCTCCCAGCGGTCAGAATGCGCACAGCGGCATACCGCCGCGGTCGGCGGTCTTCACCGCGGCGGTAACTCGGCGGTCTTGCGAAAAGACCGCCAAGGTCAGAATGAGGGCCATTATGTTTTACAACTGTGATGAAAAGATCTAACCAGTACTGGCTCCTATTGTCTGCTTTACTACAAGACAAAATAATTCAGGGTTAGATTTCTACTTCACAAATGTAGTCATTCCTTTCCCATGCATTCAAAATGTCAAAATTCTATTGATGAAGAAACATTCTACGGAAATGTAAACCAAACATTTTAGTACATTAATATATTAAATGAACTTAAATATGTATGAAGGCTAAATACATCAGTTCTTTTTCTTAGCCTAATCTCTTCTCAGCAATTTTGTCTCATGAAAAGGTAATATTCTAAATGTCTGATCCAGGTCAGGGTAAAAGAAAAAGAGAAAAAGAAAATCTATGCTCATGCAATTTCAGCTGAACACCTATTACTATGGTAGTCTTGGCTCTTGTTTGCTTTTAAAGTGCAGTTTCTCAGTTCAAGCCTATGTGTTATATCTGCACTTTAATTTCATTCAATATTTCCATTAATAAAAATGCTTCTGCAATCTTCCTGTCTAATGGTTTCTAACCATCATAACTTTTTCTTTTTCGTTTTCGTTTCAAATTTCCCTTTCTTTCAGTTTCTGATACTCTCTATTAACAAGATTATTTAATTCTAAATCTTTCTTTGTCTGCTTGTTTGTTTCTCGGCTCTTCTCCTGTTGTAGAAATACTGTAAAAGTCTTATATACACCTAGCGAAGTCAGGAAACAGACAACTACAATTAATACACGTACAAATAGAGGTTTGGGGATTTCTCCTCATGCACTTACTATCAAATTGCCTGTTGCTGAAACTCCCTTTCTGAAGCCTTTCACTATTTTAATGGTTTACAATAGTTCCGTGACAAGTATGATGTCTGAAATGTTCTGTGCATATTCTTTGAATATCTTACTCTCATCAGGAATGTATTTATAGCCATGTTCTGCCTTTAAAATCTTACTGACTCTGGCTCTTTCTGTGAGTACAATGTCTAAAGTATATCTGATTTGTAAAACCATTGATCTAACCACCGTTAATTCTGTATTGGCAACTAGAACAGCTCCAGACATACTGGTTGCAAGACTTCCCACTACTGTTGAAAGTTTCCTAATTTTCTAATCATTCAGGATCACTCCCACAGCTGGAATAATAGCACGGAAATGTCTCTCTCTGTGTAGGTGTCATTGTCAAAGCTTCTAAACTATGCCCATGATACATCTTAAGAAATAACAAGCCTAAATACCAAATGCCCTCCTAGTCAGATGAAACCTTGAAATATGTGTCTTGTCCACAAATGAAATAAAGTCCAGGAATTGCCGGATCACTTCCCTGTAAAATATTCCGTGTTTCTCCTGATAATTAAATGTATGCTCACAGTTACTATTTCCTACATGTCTTTTTCTGTTTTGAAATCAAATCTTCTTCTAAAAACACACACAGTTCCTTTGCATCTTTTGCTCACTCTTAGCTTCAGGTTACTCACTTTCTTTCCAATATCATCTTCTTTCTTTCTCCATGTATCCATTAAAACATCATCATTCCAATTTCTTAGTATGTGCAATGTGTGTTTGTTTCTCTCCTAACATCACAATAAGCTCTTTCTCTCAGTTATTCTGGTAAGCTTGGACGGAGTTAATAGGTTAGTTCTGAAATAATTCTAAGCGTGTCCATTTATTTCATCCGTAGGTGTAAATTCATGCTCTTCTGCAGAGGGACTTTGGAAAGAATCATATCATAGTTTGAGTAATAATATACAAAGTGTTGTTGCCTATAAACTAAGCCAAGCAATATGCTACAGGAAATTGTATAAGATAAAGGGATTTGATGTCATGCCACCTTCTCCTCAGCCACAGTAGGCAAGAGCTCACACATATAACAACCCTTAGGGTTCATTGCCTGTGCATTCTTGAACAAATCTAAAATAAACATTAGTTGAGTAATCTTCATTCATGTAATTTACAAATGAGGATTTGAGCTCATCCTCATCTATGTCAGGAACAGATGTAGTGTTAGTGTGTGAAAATACTGATTTCTCTTTCTCTGGTGTGAAGTGTATCACTGATAAAAATGCTATAGGCACTAATACTGTTAATACAAATGTAATGCCTAACATAATCTTGCACCCAGCTCTTATTAGAACACATGTTTGTCTAAACCCAGATTTATAAAAACAATGAATGTATCAGCAAGTTAGTGACTTATGTTTATTGCAGAAAACAGTCTTCATTTTCTTATTTTCTTTTGTAAAAAACAATTAGTTACTTGCAGCTTTATTTACAGCAATCAATCTTTGTATAGTCTTCATTAACGCTATTCTGTGTTCTTCTAAAATATTATCCCTACAGTTCTGCTGCTGCCTCAGGACTAGGTAATCTTCTTAATTCTTTTTAACAATTTTTATCAGTCTCTATTTTAGTACGGTTCTTATAACGAGTTTCTCATTGAGTTGTTCTTTTACAGTTCAAACCTGTGATGCTCTACTTTCAACTAAGACGAAGCAATGCCAAATAATGCAACACTCTTAGTCTAAGTAATGAATTTATTCAGGTACTTCTCAGATATCAAATACAAGCCCACAAATACATCAACTTAAGCATTTTAACTCAAATGCAGTAAAACACGTGCATATGTTGGAATACTCATACCAGTTAAACAATGACAGGCACAAAATGTGCTATACATTGGATATATGCAGTGAATATATATACATTCATAAAAATGCCTTCAACAGAAGACAATGCCGCAGCCACTTACTTGCTACAGTCCTAAAATCTTTTATTCAGGCAAACAAACATAATGGCAATGATCCTCCAACGCGTTTTGGGAGACTCTGCTCCCTTGCTCACAGAGTTAATCCAAACCCCTCTTCCCTTTCCATTAATTGAATCTGAAGTTCAGCTGCAATATTAATTCAGCTGAGCTGGAATGTATAAATAAGAGTAACATGGGTGATATTGTAAGTGGCGGTTAGCCTCAACAAGAAGCAAAATAGCTATTGTACCGTCAGAATAAGTTTGGACTACTCAGAAATGCAGGAATATGAAAATGATAGGAGTTACTAAAAGTAAGTAGAGATGCACTGAATTAATTTGAATATAAATATAGTTTAATATAAATTATAAATTATAAATAATAATATAAAAACAATAGTGGGTATGTTGGGGCAGCACTGAGTAAGATGGCTGCCACTGTTTTCCGAAAAGTATGTAGTCCGTTTTTTGTGTTGATATTTATGATGTTATAATGGAAAGGGAAGAGGGGTTTGGATTAATTCTGTGAGCAAGTGAGCAGAGTCTCCCGAAACGCGTTGGAGGATCATTGCCATTGTGTTTGTTTGCCTGAATTAAAGATTGTTGGGCTGTAGCAAGTAAGTGGCTGCGGCATTGTCTTCTGTTGAAGGAATTTTTATGAATGATGTGGAAGGGTTCGTGACCCTTGTTGCAGCCTGACGTGTAGAACAGTGACTGACGACCGATCTCAAGTAATATATATATATATATATATATATATATATATATATTTATTTAGTCAAGCTAAATAATTAAGAATTAGAATACGCCACTATGGGCGTTGATTCTATAATCTTTGCCAGCACCAAGCCAAGGAACCCTGAATGGCTGAGGAAGGAGAACCTCCCTGAATGGGATTTTCCTGAGCGGTGCATCCACTCTCAGGTGAGCTCCTTCCTCAGTGTCAAGTTTCCCCATTTTTTATACCATAAACTAACTCAACGAGGAAGATTCTAGTAACCCCCCTCCCTTCAGTTATGAAATTCAAGCGCTGGCTGTACTCAGTCTGTGTCGAAAACATGCATAGGAACGGGACCTGCCCCAATGCACATTCCAGAGAGAGAGCTGTACTTTTCCATGATGAAAACATTCCCAGCCTGAGACTCTCTTATTATGCATACCTTCCACAACCCCTCTATTATGTTCTGGCACCGTGTGACCCTGTTCTGCTGTGAAAAGCACAAACATGTTCTGTGGGGAAAACAAGCTCGGTGTGGAAAAACCCTGCTCTGCTGCCGTGATGGCACCTGAAGCTAAGCACAAAGTGGAGTCAAAGGTCAAGATGGAATCGGTGGTCAAGTACACATAGCATTACAAAACCTAAAAGTCAAACAGTTCAAGGGGTTCAGGCAATTCTCCGCTCTAGTCAAGCAAATCGGATATTGGAACATTAAGCACTTGGTTCATGTAGTAAGTCCATTCAGGTGCTGAATATCTTCTGCTATGTACTTTTGATCTTTTAGATCTCCTTGGTACTTGTTGTTCGCCTTCTGTGTCACTTATTCCTCTTGAATCTGCTTCTTCACTGTTTATAGGTGTTACTAATCCAAATGACACTTGATCTCAGTTTCTTTCAATTGTGGACATTTGGCCATTCAGCACTGAAAGGTCATTCTGGACTCATTATACTGCTTTTTCCTTCTCCTGAATCCTCTTGTTGCTCTGGAAGCATTTCAACTGCCACTTCAGCTGGAATGTTTACTCCTTTTGCTCTAAGACCTCCAATGCCACTCTGTAAGGTATCTGGAAATTGGATTTCTTCACCTGACTGCTGTTCTTCACCCCTTGCTTCTTGCTGTTGTGCCACTAGCGGTACTTGAACAATTTGCACGATAGTACTGTCACCAGTGTTCTCAGTTATGGCTCATAGAAAACTATTTCCTCATGTGGATCTCTTGCTCTCTGAGTATGGGATGCATGCACCTTGTTTGGCACACCAGCACATTTAACATCAGTGTTTGTGACCAAAATCACTTGGCAGGGGCCTTTCCACCTTGGCTCCAGGCAGGACTTTCTCACATGCTTTTAAATGAGTACCCAGTAACTTGGGAATAAATCGTGGCACTGTTCTTGATGCAGGTTGCAATGACAGATTCAACCTGTTGAGAAACAGAACACACCACATTAGCCAATTCTTCAGTGTAATCTAGTATCATTTCATCTGTTATGTTCACAAGTGCGTTTGCGGGTACAGCAGGCAGCCTCACTGCTCATCCCATGAGGATTTTATGTGGTGATAAGCCTGTGTTCCTGTCAGGTGGACTCCAAAGGCTCATCAAAACCAAGGGCAAATCATCAGACCATTTCAGTGAAGTGGATGCACAAACATCTTCCAAAAAAGACTTGATTGTTTCATTCAGCTGCTCTACTAAGCCAGAAGCCTCTGGTCGATAGTTACAATACAGCTTCTGTTCCACCCATATTGCTGCACACAACATCTTGAGGATCTCATCATTAAAATGAGGTACTCAATCTGACTTCAGAGAAATCAGAATTCCGTACCGTGGGACCAGTTCTCCTAACAGCAGTTTTGCAACAGTGAGACTGTCACTTCTCCTTGTTGGGTGGGCTTCCTCCCATGAGGGTGAAAATGCACACTATAACCAGGACGTATCTCAGCCCATTACAGACAGGCATTTTGATAAAAATCCATCTGCATTTTGTAGCAAGATCCACCGGATCTCCCTATATGACAGTATAACTGGTGTTCATGTCCCTACATTCATCTGTTGGGATGTGACATAATGGTGACACAGATCTTCTGCATGAGTTCTAAATATGGGATTTAACCAATTCTGTCTAAAGGACCTGACCATAGCATCCCTACCTAAATGGGTTAAACCAATTCTTTCTAAAGGACCTGAACATATCGTCTCTACCTAAATGTGTGGGGCCAAGAAAGGGTTGTGTCATCAGAGATAATAAAAAGGCCTGGTCGGAACCCACGGATTTACATAAAAAATCCTCAAGGTTCCACAGAGTTCCATGAGCATGTGGCATTTAGGCATGTTGTGCTGCTCACGCTGATTTTTAGCATTGGGTGCTTGTTCCATGCTGTAAAATCAGTGTGAACAAGACCACACGGTGCGCCAGACGGCACAGCTTCTTCCTGCTGCTCGAGCAGATTTTGTCCTTGAGCGGCAGCTTTCTCAACTTGAATGTTCAAGACCTGCAGCAACCACCCGCAATGAGAAATATCTCTGGGGGCATTCTAGTGCCCAAAAATCATGCTAGGAGACACAAATTCTCCCTCATGCTTGCCAACTTAATGTTGTTGAGCCGTGTACAACAAAAAACTCCACCACGTGGCAGAGCTTTACCTGAGCCCTGCACTCCAAGAGCAACATAGAGTGTGCAAAACTCCACAAACTCAGCAGAATTTTTTGTCCACCCCTAATAATAAACTGTCTGGCAACGCTGGTCGCACATCTGCTGAAATCCAAATGTCATTTGGATCCTTTCCACATCCTGCTCTGATCCAGTCCTTCTGCTCTGTTTCAGTGCCATTTTTCTGCAAGATTTTAAAAGTTCTTCCCAGGTGTCAGCTGCAGTCATCAACATTGAAAAGACAGTGTCAACCTGTGATTCATTTGTGAATGTTCAATTCTGGAACAATATAGTGCTACTTCATCAGCATATCTACTGCTGACTGTGAAATAACTATTGACACTTTGGTGAGCTGCACATTTAACAACTGCAATTTCAGTGGGGAGCTACAAAGCTCTAAAAGTCTTCTCACATGCTCACCATTCCAGATTGGGGAACCACAAAAGGGCATGAAACCTCTCTGTGACCAGAACTGACCGAAGTCATGGACCACATCAAAGCCATACTGACTATCTGTAAATACAGGCACTCTCATTTGGGCTGTTAGCCTGCAAGCTCTGATAAGAGTAATCAGTTCTGCAACTTGTGCTGAGGTAACACCTCAAAGCCCTGAGGCTTCCACAATGTCTTGGATTGTACAGACAGTGTAAACTGCCCTCAGCAATCCATCATTAGTTCTTAAGCATGAGCCAGCCACAAAAAGCACATAATTAGGTTTGAGTAAAGGCGCATTGCTGAACCTGGCCCTTTTTGCAGGGTTATCCCCAAACATTTTTCCTTCTTCCTCCTATTGTTATCAGCCTGTTTTTGTTGACTTTAAGACTCTAGACACTTTACAGCTGCTAACCAGTGCTAAAGTGCATATGCTCTCTTTTTAAAATGTATTCGTGATTGGTTTCTCCATGTTTGGCATATTTGATTTATTAGTAAGTCCCTAGTATAGCTCGCCATGTGGTCCAGGGCCTGTAAATCAAATGCTACGAGTGTGTCCCTAGCACTGATTGTGCCACCCACGAGTAACCCTGTAAACATGTCTCAGACCTACCACTGCATTGTCTATGTGTGCAGTTTTAAACTGCCATTTTGAGCTGGAAAGTGCACCTACTTGCCAGGATCAAACCTTCCCTTTTGCTACATGTGAGTCACCACTAAAATAGGCCCAAGACAGCCCTATAGCAGGCTGTAGTATATTTAAAAGGTAGGACATATATTGGTGTGTTTTAAATGTCCTCATAGTGAAATCCTGCTAATCCTGCTAAATTCGTTTTTCACTATTGTAAGGACTATCTCTCCCACAGGGAAAAATGGGGATTGCCTTGAAATATCTTTTAAGTGTAATTTCCCATTGGAGCAGATAGAGATATCTAGTTTGGGGTCTCTGAACTTACAATTTGAAAATACAACTTTTGGTGAAGTTGGTTTTTGAATTGTAAGTTGGGGAATACCACTTTTAGAAAGTGGGCATTTTCTTGCTTAACCATTCTGTGCTTCTGCCTGACTGGGGAATGCACATCTGGGTCTGGATGATAGTTGGGCTGTCTGTGCTTTCACTCTAGACAGTCACACAAGGGGAGCTGAGGTGTGCCCTGCATATTCTGATGCCCCATCAACAGGCTGATTGGTCTTTCTGAGCTAGAGTAGTGGGAGGAGCTGACACCTGAATAGGGCTGTGCCTGTCCTTACACAAAGAAGTATATGGCCCCCTGAAATGTGCAGGGAGAGGCAGGGGCTTGTGCACTACAGAAACCTCTCTCGGACGTTTGCCTACTTCAAAGACTGATATGGGTATAAGTACTGGACCTCTGACACCAGATATTTAGAATCCTTCTAGACTGAGTAAATTCTGCCAGGAAGAAGAGCTGGATGCTGTAGGAGGGACTGCCACTCTGCCTGTTGCTTTGTTGTTCTGGTCTGCTGCTTTCTGCTTCTGTCCTGGGAGTGAAAGGACTGGACTTGGCTTTCTATACTCTGCTTCCAGTTGTTCTCAAAGGGCTTGGACTGAGCTTGCCTCCTGTTAAGAAGTCTCACGGACATCAAAGACCGTGTCAAAGATCTTGTTGAGAATCCTGACTTGCCAAGTGGTGCCAAATACAGTTCCTGGGCTCTTGGAAGTGAGCTCTAATGCAACCAAGAAGAAACTAAGGACATCGACTCCAGAGGACTTTGGAACCAACGCCACGTTCAGACTCCATGTCGTTGCCTGCACCGGAGCCGTGGCCCCCGCTGAGTGCAACGTCTGCTTCCTGCCACACCGGCCCAACGCCACTGCAGCATCTCTGAGGTCCTGCCACAGCGTGAGTTCCAAGTACAGTGTCATCATCGTCAGTGACACCCAACTCTGCTGCAGCACCTGTGGCCCCGTGATGTGACTGCAACACCGCAAAGTGGACGCCTCCCATCTTCACCTGCTGGATTCATCGACACCACCTTGTCGTAAGGAACCAATGCCTCACCACCGACGTCGCATCACCCCCGCTACAAAACCGTACCAAACCAAAGCCTCACCTCCCCTGCCTAGCACTAAGAAACCAATGCTTCACCTCCCCTGTAGCAATAAAGAACTGTGGCCAAACTGGCTCCAGCGACACCTCGCCTTTCTGACTTCAGGCAACGCCTTTGTTTCCTCGTCGTTTTCCAAGGTACTGTACCCGGGGCCTGTGCGATTCTGTGACTGGCCCTCACTCCCTCGCGAGTGGTGTCGGACTGTTGGAAGCGGCTCCATCAAGATGCTGTGATAGCCCCAGTTGGAGCTATTGTGTTTCTAAGTGCTATACTAAGATTTAGTCTTTGAAAATGTGTATCTTTACTTGTGTTTGTTGGTTTTTTGTCATTTTGGTATTGGTTTACTCAGATAAATATTGACTATTCTTCTAAACTAGTGTGGAGTACTTTTGTGGTGTTTCACTGTGGTACTGTGTGTGTGTACAAATACTTTACACATTGTCTCTGAGATAAGCCTGACTGCTCGTGCCAAGCTACCAAGGGGGTGAGCAGGGGTTATCTTAGCTGTGTGACTCCCTTATCCTGACTAGAGTGAGTGTCCCTACTTGGACAGGGTGCAAACCACTTCCAACTAGAGACCCCATTTCTAACACTCATCTTTTATGTTGGTTCGTGGCTTGGTGCATAAATCTGACATCTAGACAGTCGTGCTCAAAATCATCAGATGGATCACTTTTGGGCTTGGGCATTAAGTCATGGGGTTCATAACTTGGCACAGCTTCAACCCCACATTCTCAGTTGTGGGAATTTGTTACTCATATTTTGTTAACCTAGGGTGAGTCATGTTTTGGGTCTTAGGGCCGGATTTGGAGTTTGGGGGACCCAAACATGACGAATATCCTGTCCACCATATTACGATCTTCATAGGCTATTATGAGGTCATAATAAGGCGGACGGGATAGCCGTGATGTTTAAGACGGAGTAACCCATTCACCAAACTTTAAATCATGCCCTTAGTTCTGGTACGCAAAGCCTCAAATGAGTAGGGATCATAACAGTTAATATGTCCCATCACTATGTTTTTACATCTTTGTAAATTTGCACTCACAGTTGCTATTGATTTAAGAAAATCACAAAGACCTGCTGCGATGGGATCAAGGGTGATTGGAAAATAGGCTACAGGCCTTCGGGTATCACTATGCATTTGAGTATGCACTGAGAGAGCAAAGCACCCCCTCCCAACGCCAAACAAAGAAATCTCTTGGTATAATCTGGCATTCCTAGTGCCGTGGCACAACAGAGACTTGCTCTCAGCTCTAGGAAAGCCTTCATGCATTGATCCATGGAAGTGGATTAGGCACATCTCTGTGCGTCAGCTTTAACAAAGGCTTTGCCACCAGGGAAAGGTTTGGTATCCACTGTCTAAAGTAGCATACCATTCCCCAAAACATTCTGACTTCTTTCTGCGATTTAGGAGGACCTATCCTTATGACTGCCTCCACCCTTTCTTGTGACACTTTTTACATTCCCATCTCAATGATGTGTCTCATGTATTGGACTTTTTTTTGGCAGTATTGTATCTTGCTCAGGGACACTTTATGTCCATTTTCAGAATGATTCAGAAGTGTAATGGTACCATGTTTACAGGCTTCTTTTGTCTCTGACACCAGAGGTAGGTCGTCGATATTCTAAAAAAGGACTAAGGGCCACATGTACGAATATTTGGAATTGCGATTACCTAATTACGATTCCAAGCGAATCTCAATTAGGGAATCGTAATTCCATTGAGTTTCTTTTGCGATTCCCGGTGGGTAACAAATAGACCTGCCTCATTAATATTAATGAGGTAGGTCACAATTTGCAACCCACCAGGAATCGCACAAATCACAGGGATGGTGGCCTTCTGTTGTCAGCAGCCCACCATGTCTGTGATTGGTTTTTAATAAAGCAATCTATTTTTGTTTTAAATGAAAACAGGCTGTGTTTCAAAAGAAAAAAATGAAGCATTTCAGTAAAAAATTTTAAAGAGCAGGCAGTGGTCCGTGGAACCACTGCCTGCTCTTACAAAAAGTTTTTGCATGCATTCACAAAGGGGACCCCTTCCCCTTTGCGAATGGGTTAGCACCAATCTTAAATTGGTGCTAACTGTGATTGTTTTGCGACCACATTCAAGGTCACAAAACAATCATAAATACCATTTAGATTCAGTATTAGGAAGGGACGCCCTGAACACGCCCCTTCCTAATACGGAATCGCAAAACCCAAATTGCGATTTGGTAACAAGTTACCGAATCGCAGTTTGGGCTTTGAACATCCCAAAAAGCATTTTTCTAGTCGCAAATGGGCCGATTTGCAGATTCTGCGAATTGGCCCGTTTGCAACCAGAAAAATGCTTTGTACATGTGGCCCTAAGTGACAAAGCATTTGTAATGTCTCCAGAGTTTTTTTTAGTACTTGATTATAGAATGATGGACTTTCAATATACCCACTTTACAACTCCCAGTCCACTGAAAGGGCCTACTTATTTTGTGGATGTTCACATTGTGAAAGAAAAGAGTGCCCTCACTCACTGCCAGGTAAGCCAATGGCTGAAATGGGCAAACCCGAAACCCAGCCTGTACAGTGACTATTCACAACTTTACCTTTCCCTCTTCCCTGTGTTATTGTATTGTATTGTAATTGTATTGTAATCGTATTTATATAGTGCTTACTACCCCTGAGGAGGCATTGAAGCGCTTTTCGATGAGTAGCACGCTACTCCGGAACCCAACAAGAATTAGTGATGGATTAGTATCGTTAAATAATGAGTACAGTTTTAGTATTATTATGAGTTAATTTGAGCCGCGGATATGAGAGTTTGTTAGTTAGATTGACTGGAGTAATGGAGGGGTGGAGGAGGAAAGAAATCCAGAAGTGTTAATTGGGAGTATATCCTTCATTTACTCAACCCAAAGGCTTGGAATGAGTAAAGGGGGGCGGAGGGGGAAGAGTATGTGGAACGGTTAGGGAGAGCATAGTAGCAGGGTGAGATGAATGCAGGAGAATTTAGTAAGGTTGTGTGGGAGGTCACAGAGGTAGAGTGAGGTTTGGTGAGTTAGATGTGGAGGTGGAGGGAAGAGCTTAGGCAGAGATATTTAGGAGATGAAAGTGGTAGAAGGGATTTGGGAAGAGTCAGAGTGAGAATGGAGGATAGTTTGATAGAGACATGACATAAGAGTGATGAGTAGATAAGTGTGATAAGATGAGAGCAGGAATTCATAGATATCTAGTATAACAACCCAACCAGGAGCCATGCAATGATCCACGAAACATGCCAAGCACAGAAACAACATATATACATACATACATAGATATATATATACACACACACACATGAATACACACACATATGCACATACAATACATAATTAGAATCATGGGTAAAAAATACTTAGTCAGACAGGTTTAAAGAGTGTGTGTGTATTTTATTGTTATGACATAGTAGCAATACATATTTTCCAAATAAACTATAAATAAACAGAAATATACATATAATCTGAAAAAAACATATTTATCCACATAGGCATATGCAGTTCATAGTTGTTTGAAAAAGGTGGTTATGAAGGAAAGAGCCAACTCTTGAGTAGTTTTCTGAAGACAAGAAAGTTATCTGTGGCTCTTATAGTTGGGGGTAATGAATTCCATAGTTTGGCTGCTTGGACGGAGAAGGAAGTGCCACCGATAGTCTTTTTCTTATATGGTGGTGTTCTAAGGCGGGGTGCCAATCTTGAGCAGAGGGTTCTTTATTGGATGTATTTGGTAATTTTCTTTCTGATAAAAAGCGGTCCTGTTCCATGTATAGCTTTGTGGGTGATACAAAGCAGCTTGAAAGTGCTTTAATACCCAGACCGGTACACCCAGACCGGTACACCCAAAAAATTCTTGCATGCCAAATAAATCACGTAATCAACAGATGCCAAGAGAGATTCATTACCAAAGGGAAAAAGAATATGCTATTGCTCACATTTACAAAGTTGCTAATCCTGATCACTAATATCTAAATAAGTCTCATCATTCAAAATCAGTGTGGGAGATTAATTAATTATTTTGCATTTAAAAAGCAGGGTTACTAGGTGCCCTGGACAGATATCCCTCTAATCTAGCTGCAATACCCCACAAAGAAAACCATTCTCTGTCATTATCACTGAAACAAGGAAATGAGCTGAGCTTGGGGAGGGGGTGACTATAGTTTAAGCTCTTCCCCATCCTGAGTTCTTTGGATGGGTAATGCAATTGAGGAGTCAGGCATTGGGCAATTGGTGGAGGGTCCTTGGAGACAAGGTTTCTGTGGCAGTTTAATTGTAGGAAATAGCAGGAGTGGTCCTCTTGCCATATAAGTCTTCTAGAAGGGTTACTTGTAAGCAAGGGGTTTAAGCTTTGAGGCATCTGTTGCGTTACAGTGATTATGGAAGGTAAGAAACGAAAAGTGGTGGTTGTAGAGATTTTGTTTCTGAGGGAGGCTGGTCATGAAGACCTGTTGAAAACTGGGGTCCTCAATCAGGCCTGGGTACAAAAGATGGGAGACTGGTGAGGAGGTCGGTGGAAGGGGTGGCTCAGGCTGTTTTTTCCTGCTCATCACCCTATTCAAATAAAAAATATATCTCGGGTGGGGTGAGGTGAGATGCATGGTGGAGGTTACAGGTGTTCTGGAGTAGCTATATGTCAGAAGTGTCCTCATCGGGCAGTGCGCCTACACTCTAGCTGCGGGCTCTGTGAGTTTCCTTGCTGAGGTGCCAATGCTGCAGGAGAAGTATGCAGTAGCAGAGCAGGAGTGGCAGGTAGCTTCTCCATGGAGGTCAGACTATGCCCCCAGATGTTTGATTCACAAGACATGGGGCCCATTGGTGGGCGGCCGTGTTGATGAGTTGTGGGCCCCTCTCACTCATAAAGTTGAGGGGACTGAAGGGAAAGACCATGATGTACAATGCTCTGCAGACGGCATGGTTCTGTTGCAGCACAACTGTGAAGGGGAAGGAACAGAAGGTCATAGAGTTTGGGAGTCACAGTATGAACAATGGTGTGATTGGGTGCTGAGGAGAGAGACTATGAAAGAGAAGAGGGTGATAAGAACGACAATTTCAGGCAACAGGCAATATATATCAATGAGCGACAGGCAAGGCGGAAGCTGCTTGATAGTGTGAAAATGTAATAATGTGTTCTTACTGCTTTCACATTAACATTAATGTTTCCTTGCACTGTTGTGTCTAACCAAAGATTTGACTCATTATACCGTAGCATAGAGGGTTAATGTGCCTGCTGCAAAGAACAGCTTTATTGTTACTTCAAGTTTTTGAGTCACAGTCCTTCTCGTATAAAGCAGTGAAGTATGAACCTGCATCCAGGCGCTGCATACACACTGCACGACATACGTTTTGAACTATACAGTGTATTCTAATCTTTTGGTATTATAGGGTTGGTAAAAAAGGTTAATTTGAATTTTAATAACATCTTTTTTGCATAGACAGCCCCAACTATTTAATTATTTGTTAAATCGGACTCTGTTTCACCATGCTAAGAAGTATTAGCACATAACGCCTACCAGTATAGATGATATGTGCCTCCTACACCTTGGAACTATCATTCTTTTATGCAACATTCCTTGTACACTTATGAGTCATTGTATAATATGTGTGTGCATGTGCGATATAAAGTGCTCTGACACTGTACCCTTACCCTGGGTGGATTAGCTCTACAAAATAAATTACATAAAAAGTACTATTTAAATTATTATTAGTGTAATTACTCATACAGAAAGATACATCTGACATTCTTATAGTGCATTCATATCTCACATATATGGGTCAACATCACAGTCAAAACCTGCCTCCAAATCTTAATTTCTCTTAAGCACTTGTGATGTGATAACAAGCTAAATGTTTTTCCACTCTGTTGCATTGGCATATAGGTTTTAATCTCCAGGTAGCTCCCAATGAGGATGAGATACCAACAAAAGGAGGGCTGGTGGTCTATTAAGTGAGTCCTTTGTGTTATTCCCACCTGGAAGTGAAAATAAGAAACCCCCAATTTATCCTACACGTTGCTGCTCTGACAGAAAGCAGACAGGTTGTGGATGCTGGTGAACGAGCCCTAGTTTACCAAATTACACTGGATACATTCAGCATTTTCCATTATACTGGCTTGGATCAGAGTCAAAAATTCCTGCTAGATCTGGCTGGGTCTTCATCAGATCTTGCACTGATGAAAGAGAATGCCTAAAGAAGGAAAGAGCGAAAAGCTGGCACTGAAGAGGAAAAGGATGACATGCCAGATATGCAAATATAGGATTTCAGAAAGATGTGGGGGAAAAAAGGCTCCACAGCCCTGGCCTTACCTTGCCCAGATGAGCATACAAAACTGGCTGTAGCCCAGATTCCGACTGCAAGGGTGCAATTTGCATGTGGTCATAGTTCTGTATGCTCAGCAGAGAGGGCAAGGATTGTATGTAAATGTACTCTAAGCACTTTAATGTTAATAACCCAGTAGCAAGCACAATGAGAAACTCATGCTAATTTCATCATCAGAACCCTCAATTGTGCCCTGTCATAATTTATTTCTAAAACTGCCAGATTCAAGTTGCAGGTAAGTACATAAATTAATAAGTATTTCACATATGTATCAATACCACTTTGATTTGAATTGGTAAGTTTTTCAATTGTTGAATAAATGGCAATAATTTGTTTTAAAAGTTGACTGCAATTTTCAGAAGAGTTCCTGGGGGGAAAAAAAGTCAGTACGTTTTGCAGGTAAGTACAACACTTACAGTTCAAGTCTGTAGTTGGGCTTCAAGTAAACCTCAAACACCCACCACCAGCAACACGGGGCCGGCAGGGTGCAGAGGTCAAAGTTGAGGCAAGTTAAACATGGGCTCCTATGGAGACTGGGGGCACTCAGTTTCAGATCTGCTGGCAGGTAAGTGCCCACGTCTTCGGAGGGCAGATCTGGGGGTTTAGAGGAGCACCGGGGGGGCCACAAGTAGGCACCAAACTCATACCCTCAGTGGCGCTGGGGAGCCTGAGTGCAGGGTGCAAACAAAGCATTGGGCTCCCAATGCTTTCCTATGAGGGGGCCCTGAAGGTCACTTAGATGCTGCAGGCTGGGTCCAGGGGGTCGCTTTTGGAAAACCACAGGCTGGACAAGTAGGAGGGCTGCCTGCTGAATGTTGCTGCGCTGTAGGTCGGGTTCTCCAGGGCCTGGGGGCTGCGGGTGCAGTGTACCTTTAGGCGTCGGATATCTTTGTCCTGAGTTTTTGCGGTCAGTGGGGTCCTCTGGATTCACACTGCAGGTGGCGTTGTGGGGGGCAGGAGAGGTTAACCCAGGGTGGGCACATGCTCGGAATCGCCTGGGGATCCTCTCTAGCCGGTTGGGTCACCTGTACACAGGCAGTAGGCATTGGTGCAAAGTAGTCAGGACCTGCGGATCCAGAGAGGTTCTGAAGTCCTTAGATGTAATTTCTTCTTGGACAAGGCTGCTGTTCAGGAAAGTTCTTGGTCCTCTGTGATGCAGGCAGTCCTATAGAGCTTGGCAGGGATCACTGGACCCTTTGGATGTGTTACTTTATTTTGCAGGTTCTTTGAATCAGAAGACAGGCCTGTAGGGCGGGGCTAAATCAGTTTTGGTCTTCCCTCTGCTCTGCTGGGGCTTCAGCTTAGCAGTCCTTTTTTCTTCTTTCTTCTTGTGAGGTCGCCAGGGAGATGGTGAGCTGGCTTCAGGGAAGCCCCTAGGGGTGGTGCCAGCTGAAGTGGTCACTCCTCCTTGTTTTTCCTAAGTCTCCCACTGCACCTGCCACCAAAAGTGGGTCTTTGTCTCGGGCGGGCATCTCCACTAGCTGGAGTGTCCTGGGGCACTCTAACAGGAGGCCTGAGTCTTTGAGGCTCACCGCCAGGCGTTGCAGTTCCTGCAGGGGGAGGTGTGAAGCACCTCCACCCAGAGCAGGCTTGGTTTCTGGCCTCAGAGAGCACAAAGGCTCTCACCCCATGGGGTCAGAAACTTGCCTGCTAGTGGCAGGCTGGCACAGACCAGTCGGCCCTACATTAGAGGATTGGGTAAAATACAGGGGGCATCTCTAAGATGCCCTCTGGGTGCATTGTTCAATAAATCCAACACTGGCACCAGTGTGAGTTTATTGTGCTGAGAGGTTTGATACCAAACTTTTCAGTATTCAGTGAAGCCATTCTGGAGTTATGGAGTTCATAATGACAAACTTTCAGACCATATACTCAATATGGCTATGCTGCACTTACAATGTCTAAGAATGGACTTAGACACCATAGGGGAATATTGCTCACGCAGCTCTGCTATGCCCTCACCCACCTTAGGGCTGTAAGGCCTGCTAGAGGGGTGACTTACCTATGTCACAGGCAGTGGAAAGTGAGCAAGACACCTGGCTGTCACTCAGTTCACAATGCAACATACAAGAATCATATGTTGCAAGAAAATAAAACTATGGAAACACATTTGGAAAAAAACAAATACTCTTAGGTGGTGAAGGATGAAACTAAAATGAATGTGAAATGTAAATAAGGGCTGCTTTGCTGATGTGAATTACCTTAGGGTAATGATTGGGACATTGGTCATTGCTTTTGCCTGTACATTTGAGGACATGAATATAGGGCCACTTAGGGGACCATTTCAAAGTTCATTTTAGGGCCTGCTCCACTTGAAGCAGTGGGTGAGTAATATGATTAAAGGAACTGCACAGCCTGAGATTGTATGGGGCAGCAGTGATATAAAAGAGGGAGAACGCTAATGATGAAGGGGAATGGAATTTGATGGGACAAATGGAGTGATGGCAAAGTGGAGTGATGGCAGTGTCATCAGACTTGAGGGAGTGTTGGTGTTGGGATTCTGGGGAAGGGTACCACTGAAAGGTTCAGGAAAGGGGTCTTTTTCCTTTCTGCTCTAATAGCATTGATTTCATCTAGTCCACAGACAAACCCATCAGCTTATTGCCGAAACTGAGAGCTGTAGGCTAGTCTTTGTTGAACATGAAGACAAAGAGGTAGGACCTGTATAACTGTTAGTGTCCCAGTAGGTGGTGTTGCTGAAAGACTTTTGATTAAAAGGCAAGGAACTTGTCAGAGTAAGTAAATATACCCTTTCTGCCTTTGTACATTTTAAGTACAGGGAGATGGCCTCTTGTTGGAGATTTCAGAACAAGTTATGCTGAAATTGCTACCCCAGCCTGGTTTCTTTATATGTGTATCATTGTGTGGTGTTAATCCTGTGAGATCTATTAATTGTACTGTTTTAGCTGCCACGTTATCAGAGTCTCAAAGTTCCTGCATGTGGAATTCATCACGATAGGTGATAGTCTGTTCTTGTAAAGTTTGTTCATCAAAGTCAGGTTCAAGTTTGGATTTGTGGTGATCAAAGTGCCAATTAGAAGGTCAAGGTGTGCACCAATCATAAAAATCAGCAGATATTAATAACATTTGGATTCGACTGCAGAGTGCACAGATGCCCATTTAGGGCCAGATGTACGTAAGTATGGGTTTGCGACTCGCAATTTGCGAGTCACAAACACAGATGCAGGATGGTGTCCCTGACACCATCTGCGAATTGGAAGGGGGTCGCAAAGACCCACCTCATTAATATTAATGAGGTGGGTTGCAATTTGCGACCCACTTCCGATTCGCAGCACTCACAGGGATGGTGGCCTGCTGGAGACAGCAGACCACCATGTCTGAGACTGCTTTTTGATAAAGCAGTTTTTTTATTTTTTTATTGCAGCCCGTTTTCCTTAGTTGCAATAGACACGAAAAAATGAAACATTTTTGTTTCATTTTTTCAGAGCAGGCAGTGGTCCATAGGACCACTGCCTGCTCTGAAAAAATGTTTTTAGAGCCATTCACAAAGGGGAAGGGGGCCCATAGGGACCCCTTCTCTTTTGCGAATGGGTTAGCACCCATTTGAAATGGGTGCTAACTGGGAATTGCCTTGCGACCGCGTTCGCGGTCCCAAAGCAATTCTACATCGCGATGCGAATAGCAAATAGGAAGGGGAACACCCCTTCCTATTTGCGAGTCGCATTCCCATTTTGCGAGTCGGTAACCTGGGTACCGACTCGCAAAATGGGAATGAGCATTGCGATGTGCATTTTGCATGGCGCAAACAGCGAAATTCACTGTTTGCACCATGCAAAACGCTTCCTACATCTGGCCCCACGTATCTTCCCGCTATAAGCACATTGAGTTGAAATTAGCATTATGCTTTAAATGAACAATGTTTTTGCATACACTGAGTATTGCAACTTTGGGCTGTTTTTTGGGCTGGTACTGGTCTGCGTTGGGCTGGATTTGGGCTTGAACTTGGAAAGCTTTGGGCTTGGGACCGAACTCAAAATCTGGCAACACTGGTCAGAACTTCAAAGCTGCAGAGAGAAGCAGTTAGGAACCGCTGAGTCCACGATCCGTTTCAGGTACGGAGAGCACATGGCAGCAAAGACCAATATGCTGAAGCAGCAGTATTCAAAATATAATATTGTTGCCTGCGCCGCTATATGGCTGCACCCAATAACATGCAATCATTCTCTTCAAAGCTCAGCTGCACCCACAAACTGCTCCATGCATGGTCCTTGAACGTGCATGAGCCTAGAACATGGCTCAAGTGGGAGTAGCAGCTAGCGACTACTGCACGATGTGCGCTCGAGACAGAGAGTCCCAACTGTCAAAAATACTACAAATAGAGTTACCATATGCTGGAAACTTGCTCCACACATTACCAGAGATTGGGAACTTGCTCTGCACATCTTTGTCACTGATACAAGAACAAAGGTGACCAGCTCCTCAATGCATCCAATACACACACTGTATATAGCATTAGATCTTCTG
This sequence comes from Pleurodeles waltl, assembly GCF_031143425.1. Taxonomy (NCBI): domain Eukaryota; kingdom Metazoa; phylum Chordata; class Amphibia; order Caudata; family Salamandridae; genus Pleurodeles; species Pleurodeles waltl. The sequence continues at coordinate 480,667,464 of NC_090437.1, read as the reverse complement.
GGCTCAAAATGTAGCTTTAGATCAAAGTTATTCCTTGTTGCCAATTATGAAGTGAAATTGATGTGTAGTTGAAGCGATGTAAACCAATAACCACTTTTATTGGTTAAGAAACCAAGACACAAAATCATTGAGCACAGAAGACCTCATCCAGTCCCCAACGATTTCTCTGTGTCACTTCAGCATACCTTTATAGAATCTTAACGTCATGAGCTAATAATGGATAATGACATACACATGAAATATCATCAAACAAGTGGTCTTTGAGGGGGAAGTGTAGCCCTTAACTTCCATGGCAAGTAATGAAATAGAAACCCTCCGCATAGGTAAGGTTTTTGTTCAGTCGTTGATAACCTTTATTTGACCTTAAATGACCTTCAACGTCTGGGCCGACCCCTGCAAGCAATACCTGATCTGCGTGAGGGGCAATACATGGCCTAATGTATGATAAATTTCCAGGCCATCATTGGAGCATAAGGCAGCGCCAGGCGCCTTGACAAGGCTTCTGTTTTGAATTATTAGTGGCTTGAGCCAGATTTAGCTGGCTGTTTTTATATTGGCCTTCTGGGGATGAGATGATAGGGACAAGTGCCCTATAGACGCTAATTTCTGAATGAGTAGTAGTTGGTGCCAGATTAAGTGGAACACATGGTGCTTCCTTTCAAACATTTTGTCCTGATGATGACCCGTCTCTAATGACTATAGTGTTTTGGGTCAAAACGTCGAAAAGATTTAATGTGGACTGTTGATCATTGTTTTCAACATTGTCATTTTGGGTGTTGTATTTAAGATCATGAGATCCGGTTCAGCCACATTTGTATATAAATGTACGTAATGCTGGTGCACTTTATATTCACCTTACTCACCTGCACTCGGCCGTCACTGTACAGGAGTACCTATGTATTAACAATGTTTTTCCTTGAAAAATTATCTTTTTGAAAAATAATATTTTTTCTTAAGAATAACCAGTTAAGAATTTCTTAATAAGAATGAATGCTTTCATTTAAAGTTGAATAAAGGTATAACTGAACAAAAACCTTACCTATAAGGAGAGTTTCTATTTCATTACTTGCCTTGGAAGTTAAGGGCTACACTTCCCCCGCAAGGACCACATGTTTGAAGATAGTTCTCCTTACCCAGGTCCAGGGGTTACAGGGTGCCCCTTGTGGTTTTTAGATACACATGAAATACACGCATAACAAAGACACCCATAAGGGATACCACACCTCACTTTTGATATTGTCAATCAGAAGCATGATTTGTTTTTTAAATTAATGCACTCATCAGTTTGTTCATGTATTGTCTCTTAGTTTCAAATATGGCTCGCATTTTCCCCATGAGAAGGTCCTTCCACCTGCTCAATAGAAAGTAATTTGCATCTGCCACGTATTTACATTTCGTAGACCTTAACTAAGGAAAATATTTATGAAAAATTGTTTAAAAGTTTGCATGAATTTTAGCATGCTCATGCTGGCCATATTGTGTGATAGCTCTGTTCGGTTGAATTGACAGTTGTCTATTTGCTGTACTGCTTGCTTATTTTGCATTAATGCATTTTAGACTTTGGTCTTCCCAACGTTTTGTGTATTTTATTAGCAACAGCAAGAGGTTGCAGGATAGCCAGATGAGCAGCATATCCCGGATGAAGGGAAGTGAGGTTAAAGGTGGCAAAGTGCATGAAGGAGATGAGTTTACATGAGGTGGAGGCAGGCAGATTAATGGGCACCTGGGAAGACAACAGCCAAAGGGCAGATGGGTGTGGGTCAGGGCAGAGGAAGAGGGTGAGGCAGTGGGCTATGGGGGTGGGGTGGGCACATCCCTTTGAGCAGATAACCTCTCGTGGGGAGACAAGGTGGGTAGAGACCATACGAGTTTTGGCTTATGAAACTGGCTTATGAAACTGGATAGGTCTTGTGTGTTGTCTGAAGAGGGTGCTCAGTCCAGTGCATCCAGCCTGGTGATAGCGATTAACTTTGAAGAACAAAGCAGATTTTTATTTACTGCAGTTTTTGCACTTTTCTAAGAGGTACTGCATATTTCCTAATTTTTGTGGTTCCAACCTACATTCAATTTGTGGTGGAAACAGATGTGAAATCCATAGATGATCCCAGAAAGCTATACAATTCTGTAAAGTAAAGTAGATAAAATTCTGAATGCAGTAAGGGGTCATTTGTGTAAATGCATCATTGTAGGAAGCTGGCTCTCTATATACTATATCAAAATGAGATATACTGTGCACAGACACCAGGGGTTCCCCGGAGACTTAACAGAGGCTAAAGTAGATAATACTAATGCTCTTTTTTGTGGTAATGTGGTCAGGTAGTTAGGCTTATCAGAGGGCACTGCAAACCATTTCTTATACACACACAGACAATAGAAGGAGCACACACTCAATGGCTGAACTCCAGAACAATGGTTTTTATATAAGAAAAATATATTTTGTTAATTTATTTCTAAAACTGCCAGATTCAAGTTGCAGGTAAGTACATAAATTAATAAGTATTTCACATATGTATCAATACCACTTTGATTTGAATTGGTAAGTTTTACAATTGTTGAATAAATGGCAATAATTTGTTTTAAAAGTTGACTGAAATTTTCAGAACAGTTCCTGGGGGGAAATAAAAGTCAATACGTTTTGCAGGTAAGTACAACACTTACAGTTCAAGTCTTTAGTTGGGGTTCAAGTAAACCTCAAACACCCACCACCAGCAACACAGGGCCGGCAGGGTGCAGAGGTCAAAGTTGAGGCAAGTTAAACATGGGCTCCTATGGAGACTGGGGGCACTCAGTTTCAGATCTGCTGGCAGGTAAGTGCCCACGTCTTCGGAGGGCAGACCTGGGGGTTTATAGGAGCACCAGGGGGGGGCACAAGTAGGCATCAAACCCTCAATGGCGCTGGGGAGCCCGGGTGCAGGGTGCCAACAAAGCATTGGGCTCCCAATGCTTTTCTATGAGGGGACCCTGAAGGTCACTTAGATGCTGCAGGCTGGGTCCAGGGGGTCGCTTTTGGAAAACCACAGGCTGGACAAGTAGGAGGGCTGCCTGCTGAATGTTGCTGCACTGGAGGTCGGGTTCTCCAGGGCATGGGGGCTGCGGGTGCAGTGTACGTTTAGGCGTCAGATATCTTTGTCCGGAGTTTTTGCAGTCAGTGGGGTCCTCTGGATTCACACTGCAGGTGGCATTGTCGGGGGCAGGAGAGGTCAACCCGGGATGGGCATATGCTCGAATCGCCTGGGGATCCTCTCTAGCCGGTTGGGTCACCTGTACACAGGCAGTAGGCATCGGTGCAAAGTAGTCAGGACCTGCGGATCCAGAGAGGCTCTGAAGTCCTTAGATGCAATTTCTTCTCGGACAAGGCAGCTGTTCAGGAAAGTTCTTGGTCCTCTGTGATGCAGGCAGTCCTCTAGAGCTTGGCAGGGGTCACTGGACCCTTTGGATGTGTTACTTTATTTTGTAGGTTCTTTGAATCAGGAGACAGCCCAGTAGGGCGGGGCTAAATCAGTTTTGGTCTTCCCTCTGCTCTGCTGGGGCTTCAGCTTAGCAGTCCTTTTTTCTTCTTTCTTCTTGTGAGGTCGCCAGGGATATGGTGAGCTGGCTTCAGGGAAGCCCATAGGGGTGGTCACAGCTGAAGTGGTCACTCCTCCTTGTTTTTCCTAAGTCTCCCGCCGCACCTGCCACCAAAAGTGGGGCTTTGTCTCGGGCGGGCATCTCCTCTAGCTGGAGTGTCCTGGGGCACTCTAACAGAGGCCTGGGTCTTTGAGGCTCACCGCCAGGCGTTGCAGTTCCTGCAGGGGGAGGTGTGAAGCACCTCCACCCAGAGCAGGCTTGGTTTCTGGCCTCAGAGAGCACAAAGGCTCTCACCCCATGGGGTCAGAAACTTTCCTGCTAGTGGCAGGCTGGCACAGACCAGTCAGCCCTACACTAGAGCATTGGGTAAAATACAGGGGGCATCTCTAAGATGCCCTCTGGGTGCATTGTTCAATAAATCCAACACTGGCATCAGTGTGAGTTTATTGTGCTGAGAGGTTTGATACCAAACTTTTCAGTATTCAGTGAAACCATTATGGAGTTAAGGAGTTCATAATGACAAACTCCCAGACCATATACTCAATATGGCTATGCTGCACTTACAATGTCTAAGAATGGACTTAGACACTGTAGGGGAATATTGCTCACGCAGCTCTGCTATGCCCTCACCCACCTTAGGTCTGTAAGGCCTGCTAGAGGGGTGACTTACCTATGTCACAGGCAGTGGATTGTGGGCATGGCACCCTGAGAGGGGTGCCATTTCGAATTTGCCTCTTTCTCCCTGCCAGCACACATAAGCTACAAAGGCAGTGTGCATGTGCTTGGTGAGGGGTCCCCCAGGGTGGCATAATACATGCTGCAGCCCTTGGGGACCTTCCCTGGCGACAGGGCCCTTGGTACCATAGGTACCTTTTATAAGGGCCTTATCTGGGAGCCAGGGGTGTGCCAATTGTGTGAACAAGGGTACAGTTTTAGGAAAAGAACACTGGTGCTGGGGCCTGGTTAGCAGGATCCCACCACACTCTAAGTCGAGTCAGCATCAGTATCAGGGCCAATTTCCTACAATCATAGGTTGAAAATAATGAAAATGAGTAGTAAAACATAAAGTAGCCATCAGTGACGCATTCATTTGTAACTTTCTTTCATGGTTTCCGATTTACAAAGAGTATGTGCTGTTACGCTCGATAGACCCTTCTGGCCTCGGGATATATATGGTTTGTAGAGTCTCCAAAAATGCACAATACCCATAGCCAATAACTGAGCTACAGCGTAGTATGATTTTTCATTGTCTACCAACCAAACAGCAATTCATATGGTAAAATATAATGAATGAAAAATGCCAATGAAGGAATCCTATATATTTCTGAAATGTGCACACAAGGTATTGAGGCCCATATTTATACTTTTTTAGCGCCACATTTACGCAGCTTTCTGACGCAAAAACTGCGCAAACTTACAAAATACAATTGTGTTTTGAAAGTTTGTGCCACTTTTGCGTCAAAAAATGGCGCAAATGACGCAAATGCAGCGCTAAAAAAAGTATAAATATGGGCCTGCGCTTAGCAACAGTGGTTATTTCTTCACCTCTGAATTTCTGGTTACTTATAATATCATGATTCAGAGGACATTTTGCAAAATGTCTGTTTACAGACCCGGGTAGCTGCCACCAAGGGAAAAATACCAAACCTAGACATTTTTGAAAACTAACGACCAGAGGAGTCTAGGGTGGTGTGACTCGAGTGAATTGTCCAACTTTGTTTTTATTCAGAAGGCTTTACAAATCTCAAACTTTGGCTAAAAAACCCATTATCATCATAGTTTCAAAAGAAGATGTGGAGACATCCCATTTAGCAAATCAAAACTGTGTTTGCGATGTGGGTAGCTCCAGAATTTGAACCCTGGCGCATCTGTCTCCAAGGAAAACCTACCAAATCTAAAGATTTCTGAAAACTAGACTCACAGGGAAGTACTCAATGGTGTGACTTGCGTGGGTCTCATGCCATTTTTTACCCAGAAGCCCTTGCAAATCTCAAACATTGACTAAAACATGCATTTTAATTACATTTGAAGGAAATGTCCGGAATCCGCAGGGATCCACACATTTCTTAGTACTCAACAATCCCACACTTGTTCTGATACAAACAGTACCCCACCTTTGTGTCTGTGTCTAGGACATGCAACAGAAATGGAACACTGTGAGAAAACAGGGCTGATTGCAGAGGCCCCCTAACTTTTTGCCCCCATTTTCCACTTTTTGCTGGTGTTTTCCTAACTCTGATGGTGCCCTGGGTACTGCTAACCAGTCCCAGGGCCTGTGCTCTGTGTAAAATCAATATGCAAATTAGGCTAATTATAATTGGCAAAGTTAACCTACCTATAAGTCCCTAGTATATGGTAGGGCATGTAGGTTTAGGGACCACAGCATAGGTAGTGCACCCATAGGTGCACTGCTGAGGTGCCCAGTGTCATTTTAAAGGCAGGCCTGCCTTGCTGGCTGCTTTAAAATTCGTTTTCCCTCATTGTAGTAAATGGCCTTCATAGGCTAGAATGGGTAGACTTTATTTTAATTTTTAAAGTCCCCTTAAATGATGGATACCAAGAGTTTGGTATCAAATTAATTGTTGTAATAAATCCCACAACTTCTAGTTGTGGGATTTAATATAACTTGTTCAGGTAAAGAGTTTTAAACTTTACCTGAAAAGTTGCCAATTTCAGCCCTGCATTGTTTTTGCTGCTGTGCTCTGATCGGCCAGCCTCTAGCAGCCTTGCCAGGCTGCCTTGATGAGGTGTGAAGTGGCCTGGCTTCACACAAAGGATTATGCCTGTGGGAGGGAATCTCCCCTCAGCAGATGGTGAGGCAGGAAGGGGGAGGGCTGCCAAACTGGTCTTCAAAGGCAGAGAAGGATATTTGGAGCGAAAAGCAACACCCCCACATCCTGCAACCCCAGACAACTAGGTGCCCCCTTGATTAGATTAAGAGAGGGCATGAGAGGGGTGTGTTTATGATTTTTAGCCACACCAGTGGGTGGGCTCAGCCAGATGTAACCTCCAAAAATCAGATTCAGACATAATGGATTTTTGGAGAATGTTGCCTCCTGGGATTGATTTTTGCCACACTTCCCAGGAAGTGGTCATCACAGGGGGAAGGACCCTGCACCTGATTGGAGAACCAGGACCCTCCCTGCTTTTCATCCAGGAGCAAGGATAAACCCACACCTCAGTTCCCTACCACATCCAACAAGGAAGAACTACAGAAGAAGAAGGACTGCCCTGCTGGACCCCTGGCCTGCACCTGGAACCTGCACTCAGAAGGACTGCACCAGCTGCACACCTGGGCTTCACCACAAGAAGAACTTTGCCTGGCTTCAACTGGTTCAAGGAGGGACTCCCTGTTTGCTACAGGTGAAAAATTGCTAACCAGAGTCCCCTGCACCAACTCCTGAAGAAAGCGACCAGCTGACCACCGTCCAGTGGCCAAAAAGGTGTTTGCGCCAAGTGCATTCTGGGAGTTGTAGTCCGCACCCCCCAAGGACCATCTCAGAACTTCTGGACCCTTGGGGTGAGCTGTGGACCCCAAAAGAACCTTAAAAGGACATCTGGGAGAAGCCCCAGAAGTTTGGAGAAGTTTGGAGAACTTTTGAAAAAAAGCTCCATAGAGGGACTGACCCGCCGCGGCAACTCTAGCCGGCTTGCCTCAACCGCGACCCGGCCTGATTTGCTGGTTCGTCCCGGTAAAGAAAATCCCTGATAAAGAGACTAAGGGCCTGATTCTAACTTTGGAGGACGGTGTTAAACCGTCCCAAAAGTGGCGGATATACCACCTACCGTATTACGAGTTCCATAGGATATAATGGACTCGTAATACGGTAGGTGGTATATCCGCCACTTTTGGGACGGTTTAACACCGTCCTCCAAAGTTAGAATCAGGCCCTAAGTCCGAAGGTAAAAAGTTGACCAGGACCTCCCAGCCAGCGTATCCGAAGAGGGCTCCATGGACGTCGGATCAAGATCCAGGTTTACCCCGGTCAAAGGATTTTCACCTCGAAAAAACGACTAAGTCCACCGAGATTGGTAGTATATCCGGAGAAGGGCTCCAGGAGGTCGGATTGGACTGGCAGGTTCTTCCCGCTGAAGAAAATCTTCGAAAAAGAGACTAAGGCCCTCATTCTGACCTTGGCGGGCGGCAGAGGCCGCCCGCCAAAGTCCCGCCGTCAGGTTACCGTTCCGCGGTCGAAAGACCGCGGCGGTAATTCTGACTTTCCCGCTGGGCTGGCAGGCGGTCGCCTTCAGACCGCCAGCCAGCCCAGCGGGAAAGAGGCTTCCACGATGAAGCCGGCTCGGAATCGAGCCGGCGGAGTGGAAGCTGTGCGACGGGTGCAGTTGCACCCGTCGCGTATTTCACTGTCTGCGCAGCAGACAGTGAAATACATGTAGGGGCCCTCTTACGGGGGCCCCTGCAATGCCCATGCCAGTGGCATGGGCACTGCAGGGGCCCCCAGGGGCCCCGCGACCCCCCCTACCGCCATCCGGATCTCGGCGGTCCGACCGCCGGGATCTGGATGGCGGTAGGGGGGGTCGGAATCCCCGCGGCGGTGCAGCAAGCTGCGCCGCCGCGGAGGATTCAATGGGGCCGCGGTACACTGGCGGGACCCCGCCAGTGGTGCCGGTCCGACCGCGGCTTTACCGCCGCGGTCGGAATCCCCATTGGAGCACCGCCGGCCTGTCGGCGGTGCTCCCGCGGTCCTCCGCCCTGGCGGTCAAAGACCGCCAGGGTCAGAATGACCACCTAAGTGTGAAGATAAACTATAACCAAGGCCTCCCGCGGCCTGTAGCCGAGCAGGGCTCCATTGCGGTCGGCCTGAAACTTTGACTTTGCCTCGGTCGAGGTGCAACCAGATGACCCGATTGGCGCTTTTTGTTTCTAGGTGCTAAAAAAAAAAAAAATCTTTAAAAATTCATATCTCCGGATCCCCTTATCTGATTTTATTCATTTTTGTGTCATTTTAAAGATAAAAATATAATCTATTTTAAAATCTGGTTTTGGATTTTAAACTGTTTCCTGTGTTTTATTTAATTACTGTTTTGGGATATTTGAATGCTTTACACTCTGTCTCCTAAGTTAAGCCTTGACGCTCGTTGCCAAGCTACCAAGGGTTGATCTGGGTTTAATTTACTGAGACCCAACTGTACCTTAGTGGAGGTTAGTGGCCTATTGCTAAGTGTAGGTACCTACCTGCCCTTACCAATAACCCATTTTCCAGCAAACACAATAAACCACAGATCATGCAAAGACCATATAGACTTTGTAAGGTACTTGTTTAGATCTGTTTCTGCCACGGGCACTAGCTCAAGCCACAGAGGTGAGGTACCATTTGTATTGGGAGACATGAGAAAGTTCGCTAGTAGGAATTTTATGGATCCACGCAGCTTCTGGAATTTCCTCACCCAGAAATGAAAGCAAAATATGTGTTTTCGTCAAATGTTGAGGTTTGCACAAGATTATGGATACGAACATGTTTTGGGATCCACAAGAATCACACCATCCTGGACTGTCCTGGGTGTCTAGTTTTCAGAAATGTCTGGCTTTTATAGTTGGTTCAGGTTGCCGGCTGACCCCATTCCCGAAGTGCCAATATTCAGTATGGCAGATGAAACAAATTTGTGATTGCCCAAGTCTGATGGCCCAAATGTAAAAACTGCACTCATAAGATATATAAATGTCCTCTTGCTTACCAAAGGGGTGGTGATTCATTACATCCCAGGGGACCTGAAGGACTGTGAGATTTAGGGACCCTATGGGTGGAGTGGGGCCCCACCATATTCTTTTTTTTTAAAGTACCTAGGCACCCAGTGGGCTTTCTGCCACACAGAAGCAGATTGGATGCAAAGTCCCGCTCTGCCACAGAGGATCAGAAAATCTGTGCTGCTTCTTTTTTGCCCCACTTTAAAATTCCTGGTGTCTAGTGGACCTTCTACACCACATAGGAGTAGATTTTAGGTGACCTCCAAGTTGAGCAAAATTCCACTCCCATGACCCATCTGCTTTGGGGGTATGGCCCAATGTCATTGTGGGCCATTGTGTCTTTTGAAATCCTGGGTGTCTTGTGGGCTTTCTGACCCGCTGGGGGCAAAATTGGGGCAAATCCTCTACTTTCACCCAGGGCAGAAAGACTGTTTTGCGCTTAAGTGGTTGGGGTATGACCCAGTGCCAGAAAGGGACACCAAATTCCTCTTTTTGTCCAATTGCAAAATCTCTGTTGCGTAGTCGGCCTTCTCTCCCTCGTGAGGCAGATTATGGGCAAACTCTGAGCCTAGGGTGAACAAAGACTCTATTGCCCATTCTGGGTGGGAGTATGGACCAATGCCAGAGTGAGCCAATCCCATTTTTTAGCACCATTTCAAACCCTGATGCCTAATGGGCTTACCCTGGGGGAGAGTAGTAGATTGACAGCAAGCTTCCCACATGCCTGGAGGGGGGCAAAAGAATGAATCGCCCCCTTTGGGGTGCCCAGTCCTATACCTGAATGGGTGCTCCCAACCATTCCAAAGATTTTCCTTCCCCCAGGGGAGCAGATTGGGGCAAACCTCCTGCCTGTCACTCAGGGGAGCAGACCGTCTGTACTTTATTACCATTTCGGAGTGGAGGAGCTGTCAAATGCCACCCCTTCAACAAAAATGCCTCTAAAATCCCTGGTGCCTAGTGGGCTTTCTGCCTCCCCTCCATGGGAGCAGACGAGTGGGATAAACCCCCCAGTCTGCCTCCGAGTGGGAGCAGAAAGACTGTATTTCCCTTTTTAAGGCAAGGGTTATGGCCCTATGCTAGGAAGGGACATCCCCACCGATTTTGTTTAGGAAAATGATTAGGAAATGAATCTAGTGTGCACTAATAACATCCCCTGGTTTCACTTTCCATGTGGCATACAGAGCTCAGATGTCACAAATGGAGGAGGGATGGGTAGGGGCTTAAGCAGAAGCAATTACGCTTCAGTCCACACCTTTAAAAGAAAAAAGAAGCCTCTGGTGCAAGCATCAGAGGTTCTTTTAAAACAATCCCCAGAGGCAGTTGTTGGCCGACGGCCGCACTGTGGAGGTACTGTTGGCCTAAGGCTACATTGAAGGGTTTAATAAAGGAGTTTGCAACAGGGGGATGGGTAGGGAGTTTGAATTCTGACAGAAAACACCCAGAGATCATCCACACAAGGTTTTGGAAAAGCTGCAGAAGGAAGTGGCTGATGGTAGAATGGGTGGGCTGTTTGAGGATTGGCCATTGGAGAAACTGATTGTGTCCCTGATATGTGGCCAAAAAGGGGGAAAGACTGTTCAGGTTGATACAGCATTTGTCATGGCCAGAATGGCAACCAATGAACGATTACATAATGGCCTTACTTTCATCTGCACAATACACGTCTGTGGATGATGCTATTGAATTGGTGAAAAATGCTGGGGTGATTGCCTTTATGGCCAAATGGGACATCATATTGACATTTAGGGCCTCATTACGACCCTGGCGGCCGGCAACAGGTTGCCGGTGTTCCGCCAGCTATTATGACCGTGGCGCAATAGCCATGGCCATACCGCCGGCCCCTCCAACATACCGCCAGGCTTCTGCCTGGCGGTTATAATCCTCAGGGCAGTGGTGCAAGCACCGCTGCCCTGGGGATTATTAGTCCCCAACTGCCAGCCTGTCCACGGCGGTAAACTCCGCCATGGAAAGTCTGGCGGTAAGGGGGATTTGGGGTGCCCCTGGGGGCCCCTGCACTGGCCATGCACTTGGCATGGGCATTGCAGGGGCCCCCAGGCACAGCCCCATCTCGCAGTTCACTGCCCAAATTTCGGGCAGTGAAATGCGCAACGGGTGCTACTGCACCCACTGCACATCAACATTGCCGCCGGCTCTATTACGAGCCGGCTGCAATGTTGATGTGACTTTTCTGCTGGGCCAGCGGATGGAAACACTGTGACCGTCCTCTGGCCCAGCGGAAAAGTCATATTAGGGAGCCAAATATACTGCCAGCACTGGCGGTATACTGGCGCCCACAGCTTTGGCGGTCATTGTGAAAGACCACCGAAGTTGTAATGAGGGCCTTAGACTGTTGCTGGCTCATCTGAAGGCTATGAGTTTGTTAATAATTTTCAGGGCCTGTTTTATGTCAATAAGGAGTTGTCAATGGGCTACTCGATCTCTTGTGTCCAGTTTGAAAACTTTCAGTTTGTTTCTTTAATGGTGTTTTACGATGTGTCAGGTTCTGAGAGTGTGGCACACAGGGGCGGCTCCTCCATTTTAGTGGAGGAGAGTCACTCCCGCTCAGTCAGACAGGTATCGTCAAATAAAATTATAATAAAGCAATGTTATTATCATTTTAGTTGCCGCTGTCTGTCTAACAGCTTGGAATGTAGGGCAGGTGAGGCCGGGCCATAGGGAGGTCAGGTCGGCCAAACAGACATGCGCACTTACATTACTCCAACCTGGCTATGTTGTACAACCAAGCTGGAGAAATGGCACAGGCTCCCTGTACCTGATCGAGCATCAGACCAGCCCGCTCAGGCCATTCCTTGCACTGCTCTCATGCTATCTTTAGCATGAAAGCAGTGTCTGGATTGGGAGCCTGTGGTGACTGCTGGGAAGAAAGGAAGCAACAGACAGCAGGATTGAGAGGAGCGGGGGACGCAGCAGCGGTAGCAGGTACATTTCTTTCTTATTTTTATACCCCTCTGTCGCCCCGCCTCCGATCCATCCCACCCACCCAACCACAGTTGATTGGTGGTAGCCGCTACTTGTGGCACACTACCTTAATTATTTATTCATAGTTTGTTCCCAGAGGGTGGAGTCCTGTTAGGAGGCATTGGACACATTCAGATGTTTGCTGGATAAACTTGAGGTGCCCTTCGTGCTGGAAGTGTCAGTGGTTCCAACAACTATCTTGAAATGTTTGGGTATCAAAATTGATTTAGTGGCAATGGAGTTGAGGTTACCAATGGACAAGAAGGGGGCAATGATTTCTTTGTTGAAGTAGAGGTTGGAGAAAAAGAAAGTGGAGGTGCAATCTACTCAAGTGTTGGTGGGACATTTGAACGTTGCTTGTCTGGCTGTGAGGGCAGGTAGGACTTTTTGCAGGGATTAGCATTGACCTTGGCTGTGCAGATGTTGCCTTATCACAGAGTATGTTTGTCTGCAGAGTTAAAGGCTGATTTACGAATATGGTTGGCCTTCACGAGACATTTCAACGTGTCTTTGGAGAATTTGGGGGATGATGCGGAATGGAAGATACGATTATGTTCTGATGGAGCTGGTCGGAGTGATTTTGGTTTGTGTTGGCAAGAGAGGTAGTGTACTGAAAAATGACCAGCACATTGGAGGGATGAAGGATGCAGTATTGCCTTTTTTGGAGATGTTCTTATGGTGGTGGTACTGGTTTTGTGGGGCAGATACTTTCAAAACAGGAAGGTTTGGTCAATACGGATATCATGGAAGTAGTTCACATTGTGAAAAGACAGTCTGCAAGCGATGTCAGGGTGTTCCAGTTGTCAAGAGTATTTGTCTTGGTCTATCTGCAACTTATATTGTCTTTAGAGCATGGCATGCGCCGAATGTGGATAGTGAAATTGCGGAAGCATCATCTTATTCAAAGGGAAGTGGTTCTGTGGCTTAGCACCAGTGGTGGAATTGCACAGATCAGAAAAACCAAAGTAGCTATGGTAGATAGGATGCTAAGGATAATACTGTTAATTGAAAAGTTTCTCACGTTTTCTAGAGTGAGAGCATATTGACAGGCTTGGCTGGAATTTATGACATCAGGCATGCAGTTTCCAAAGGAGGAGGAGGAGCGAGTTTATGGCGCAGCGTCGAAATGATGTGGGAAATTTTATTAAGCACTTAATTGAGAAAGGTTTGTCTCCAATTCAATAGCATGTAAGCTGGCAGTGTTGGCATTTTACCATAAACATTTTTGGGGATATGAACTGTTAGCTGGTGAGGTAAGGAGAAGGATTTTAGACATGTGGTCAAGGGACACTTCGTGGGAAAGAAATGTACTAAGACTGATCATGGTCTAATTGTTAGCATGTTTGATGGAAGTGTTGTTTGTAGCAGTAGCAATGACAACGAGGTACTTTTGTTTTCTTTATTGATGTCTTGGGGATCTTTAGGGGCTTGGTTTGAGAGTTAAATAGGTTTCTTGTAATCGGGGGGAGAATTCTATGGAGGCAGAGGGATGGGTGAGGAGAGGGAAGACTGATTAGAATGTGGTCTGTAAGTTCATTCTGATGTGCAGTTACCCAGTTGTGTGAGTGTGTCCAGTAGTGAGGTAGCAGCAGTATGCAAGCCCACTCCTACATACTCCTACACAAGAATGAAAAGATGTTGCCCAGTTTTCAGTTATTGTGAGTGTTGAGGATGACTTTCTAGAAGTTGGAGTTACTGGGCAGTGAATTTGAGATACATTGTTGTCAGTGCAACGGAGGCTAGCATTGGTGTTTTTTTCAAAGAAATGTATTAAAGGAACGGGGAGAAGAAAATCTAGTTGCTATAGTAGGTATGTGCAGTCAGATTGATTGTTGATGTAATGTTTTGGCATAATGATATAGCATAGTGTTGTTCTCCTTAGGTTGTGCTACTGGCCCATAAGTGGTGGCCATGTCAATATGGATCTATTGTCATTCCTTTGTCAAATGGGCAGTGGGACAAACAGAGACAAGGAAGTGTGGGCTCCATCTTGGTTTTGATAACTCTAGAGTGCAGATTGGAATGGAGGGCCTATGGGGAGCCTGGGCTGTTTTTGTTTCAGTTGGTGGAATTGTTTAAAGGTAGGGCTTGCCTTGATGTTTTGGTTGTGTATCTAGCTGGAAAAGATTGGGTTCAGCTTACACATTTGGCCTTACAGAAGATGTTGAAGGAGATGAAGCGCCTGTGGTCAGGGACATTGACTTTATGAGACAAGTTGATGCCCAAGGGAGTGTGGAGGTCAGCTCTGAAACGGGCTTCAAAAAGTTGGGCCCATAGGAAGGTGAGTTGCGAAATGAGGAATTTTTGTAGGGAGGAATGGTGTGGTAGAGTGTGACACTGTGAAATGTGTTTTGAGGACAAACTTTATTTTGGAGATGACAGAGTACACTTGTCCTTTACAGGCACTTAACGGTAGCTAATGGAATTGTGTTATATCCTGGCAACATTGTTGTGAGAAAAATGTTTGGTCTAAAAGGGGTGGGGAGGAACTCTTCAGAAGTTTATTTTTTTTTGAGTGGCATGTTAGTAGCTTTTAGTTTTCAGTTACGAGCATTAGTTCATCTCTTTACTTGCCAGGTAGTCCAGCTCTATGGAGGGGAAAGGGTTTAAGGCTGGCGGCAGTTTTGATGTTGCCCTGAGCTTAAGCATAATTGGTTTGGGAAGGTTTTGGCCGTGACGCTTGATTTATGAAAGAACATTTGAGAGGGAGGGATTGTTTCTAGAATTGGGAAAATTTTGAATTACGCCACAGTAATCAGAGTAGTTTCAGTAATTTTGCATTACTCTTTTGAAGCAAAACTATCAAAAATTATGAGATTACAACCATTCACATAATTAGTAGTCATGTGGCACAAAAACCTTACTTCAGGAGCACAGAACCAACTACCTTAGCTAGCTCAAGATGCTGCTGGCAGTTGCTGTTCTTGTTCTGTTTCATTTACCACTATTTTCTTAGCGCAAAATGCATCATCTGGTCCATTTTGGACATGAGGGTGAATTCTGAACTATGAAAATAGAACTAAAGGCTGGGTTACACTTCTCACATAATGCTATGTAAACTTGCGCAATTTTGCTAATTCACGTAGTTATGCTACAGCAAATTAACGAAGTGACGCCAGCTGTAATTGTTATAGAGCTTCACCTAGCACAAGGATTGTTGTCATGTTTAAGGGTGGGATTTTGAACAGGATTAACAAGATGTATAGTGAGGTTGTTAATCAGCGAGGCATATGCCAGGAACTGTTTTGTGATATTCACGTGCTTCACTCAAGTGCCATTCTTCACACTAAAGATGGTGTGTTTCTTCATTTAGCACTGTATTGCTAACCCAATGAGAGATTGTGAACTTAGATGTTAGTTTAAGCTCTCACTCATGGGCTCTTTAGATGGATAGTGCGGTGGAGGAGCCACTCCTTGGATGATTAGTAGGGGATATGGTGTTTCAGTGACAGTTTAGGCATAGGGCATAGCAGGAGGTGTCTTGTTTCTGGGTCGGTCTTTGTAAGGCTTACCTGCAACCAAGGGTTTTAGGTTCTGACTCACCCTCCTTCCCTATGGTTAGATGGTATGGTTGTCTTGACTGGAAGAATTTTAGGCTATTATAAGGAAGGGGGGTTTTAGGCTATAGGGACTGGCAAGGAGGCATAGGCATGTAGGAAGATATGAGGTAAACTGTAGGATGTTTGCCGCTGATGAGCAGATGCTGTTGATGGCTGGGCAGGTTGATGGGTTTTAGTTGTAAGTGACAAGCATTAGTTGGTCTCACTCCTGGTCGTGCGGTCCAGTTTGAGAGAGGGACAGAGTTGTGAGATTAGGGGGAGTTGTGATGTTTTTATGAGTTCAAGCACAATCACTTTGGAAATGTTTTGGCCATGTAACAATTATTTGAGGGTTAATTAGGAAGGAGCAGTGTCACAGAGCCTCACGTTGGACAAGAATTGTTGGGTGTTTAATGGTGGTAATTTCAATAGAATTTAGTGAGATTGTTAGCCTGTAAGGCATTTGCCAGGAAGTGTTTTATTATATGCACCTGTTTCATAAAAGCAGTCTGCTTCACACCTAAGATGGATGATTCTTTAGCTAGCACCGTTTTCCCCCAAAATCCATGTTTTAGCTTCTGGAAAGCCACCTAACTCTCCCAGTCGCAGCTCGCGGCAAGCAGAAGGGGCGGGCAGCGCACGGGATGGGGGATACATTAAAATTACATTAAAAATCATTTAAAAAAACCCTTACCTCCTCTGTTGCCGCCGCTCCTCTGTCCCTCGTAGCTCCAGGCTGCAGGCACAGGCTCCCAGCCTGCCCTGCTGCCAATCCTGACGCTGCTCAAAGCAGCATCATGATTGGCTGGGAGTGCCCAGCCAGGGCGCTCCCAGGCAGACTGGGAGCCAGTGCAGGCTCTCTCCAGCCCAGCAACTGTGTTGCTGGGCTGGAGAGAGCCTACTGCGCATGTGTGTTTAGTCGGCCTGAGATGGCTGATCGTGCCGCTGTGGACCCGCCCCTTTGACCAAAAATCGTTAATAAGCACAGCAAACGCTGCTGGAGGGGGTGGATTTTGGGGGGCAATGCTCCTCCACCCTAATGGAGGAGCCTCCCCGATCTCTCTCCTTGCCTGACTGCGAGGTCTTGCAAATAGAGAATCCGAGCGCTGTGGGAATACCGTGAGGAGAGGTCCCAGCTTAATGCATGGAATCTGAGGAGGGCAGCAGCGCCCAGAGGCTCCGGTCAGTGAAAACATGATGACAGCTTTGAGGTTGATTGACACTCTGGGTGTGTTAGAAGGTGCCTGTGGGAAGCTGAGGTGGCAGTGACAGAGGGCCTGAAACTGCACACCTTGATCTGTGTGGAGGTTGAAATAGGCTGAAATCACAGCGCAAGAAGGGGATATGTCAGAAATGGCAGTAGTAATTTACTGAACAACAGGAAATTTCAATCCTAAGAGAGGCACAGTTGGAGAGAAGTGCGGGGAGTCACATCATCCCTGATGTGCATGGACACCAGCTGATAAAAATCAGACATGTTGCAAATAGCCGAGAACATTGGGCCGGCGATGAATTTTGGGAACATTCATTTGTGAGGTGTGCACTTTCGTAAACATAAACTGCCGAGATGCAGGGCGTCCTGTTGGAGTGTGTCTTTTTAAAATCAATATTAATTCAAAAACTTGCAATATATTGTGTGATGAAGCTGCATAGAAAATGTGTTAACATAGAAAATAATGCACACGTTGAAGTGGCACGGGGAGTGGCTACTAATGTATACGAAGACTAATGAAAAGGCTTATTAATTCTGAATTATTATGCAATAATGTTTGAATTTGTATTAGTATATCATAATTAGAGTTATGTGTTAAGAGTTTGCTTTATTGAATTAGAGGGCCTTAGCTTAGCGAAAGTTTGGGCCTAGCTGCCTGGCCTCCTATTGAATTGTATTTTCTAACGTGTAATGTGCTGTTTTCCTGAAGGACACGAAGTTGTATTTTTCAGGAGTTATGTGTGTGTAGCTTTAGTAACTTCTTTCTCATGAGAACCGGCTTGCTCAAGGCGACGTTCTTGCTAGATGCAACAGTGTAATTTGTAGCAGGTGCAAGGCTAACCCTACTAGGAGAAGACAATGAAGACACTGACTGGAGCGCAAAGTGTAACATTCTCTACCTGACATTCCAACCGTTGAAGACGTCAATACATGGACCAATCCGCGACATGGGAACTACAAATTGTGGAAAATTCTAGTAAGGTGCTTACCGAATTATTGGATAGAGATAATAATGCACCAAACTTCATCCAATGAGGAATTAGGAAATAGTTAGACAGTTTTAATTTAACGGCGTAACCCAAGGAAATAGACACACACTTCTTCCACTTTAAAGGGGACTCTTACCCTTGCCATTTGCCATTCGTTTGCTATGAGACTTTTGCTAGAGGACTTTTGCCAGTTGCCATATTTTAGTGTAGTTGTCCTGTCACCTTAAACCATTCTCTGCCCATTCTTGCCTGATGCTAACTTCTCCTCTATCTGAGGGAAGTAATCCGTTCTGTAGCTATGCTATATTGAGACTCTGCCCCGTCCTATCTCTGCTGATGGTGAATCGACTGATGTCCTGAGGACGAAGCCTGACGGTGCTTGCTGATCTGTTGGATTGGTAACTATCTGATGCAAATTGCAATTGTCTGTTTGCCTTTTCTTTCTAGGTACCAACTGCTATTTTGATAGAGGCCTTAGTTTAGATGTTTTCTAAATTTGTGTTCACTAAATGTTTTGCATGAAGCCCAACATGCTAATGCTAATCTGAGGTTAGTTAAGGCGTTCACTAATATTTTGTGCAAAAAGACAAATGACTGAGTTCTTGCTTTGTTGATTCATGTACTAATGAGACTCTGCTAAGTTGATTTGTATAATGATGTGCCTAGATGCTGAATGAAAATAGTAGATGTATTGATTAAGTCACGCTTTGATTGTTGATTGGATTATTTTGGCGTGGGTTTATTGCTAATGAGATTAACAGACATGATATTAGATTGTAACCAATAGGGAAATAAATATCTTAACTTTTGACTAAACTGGTGTAGTTATTCGTGACTGCGAAGTCAATGGTGTGTTCGATAATAAATGTTATTAAATGTTTATCGACTAGTGATTGTTGTTATTGATTGTTTATTGATCTATTGATTGGTGATGCCAAGAAAATATTTCGTACTGGGAAGTCTCCAAACGTGGTCCAAAGGTTTGTCAACCTAAACGCGTCTCCTTGTAAGTTTACTTATCAAGGCTCTGACGCGCTAACAGTCCTTAGGAAGACAATGGCTAAGGCAGCAGGCTTGTGAAAACCCTGACAGTAAAGCAGGTTTACTTTGGCATGCTGCCACCATAGGAGCTGGGCCATTCACAGTGTGCCACCAATTTCATAGTTGCTCAGGGCACAGCATGCAGAAACATAGCCCCTAATGGCTGATTATGTTCTCACTAGCATCACTAGTCATAAGGTTGGTTGAGGCAGCCACAAAGGGGATTTACATGAGCAGTATAGGAAGGGGACACTGAAAAAACAATTGCGTCATTGAACTGAGGTTCACCAGAGACTACTTACGAAACCAGCACTAGTGAGTTCAGCATGGCAGACATCACATAACCTATTCTCGAAAGTCTGGTCCCCAAATTGGGTCCACCAATCTGAAATAAAGGGCAATCGGGTAGTAAAAGTGTGCCTGCGTCGTAAAAGAGAGAGATACAGAAGCAGTGGGTGGTCAGAAACAAAAATAGGTATTTAAAGGGAAACAACTGGGTCAAAAACAGCATTAAAACGGAGGGAATGAACGAGAAAGAGGGAAAGTGGAAGACAAGTCATGAAGCTGATATGAGGGGGAGGAGCCACCCCACGGTAAAAGAAAAACAGTGGGAATAGAAGGAGGTGGATGATGCCTTGCAAACTTAAGTGAAATCTATAGGATGGCAAGAAAGAGAGGTGTCAAGGAGGCCGCAGTGCTAATCAGGAGGGCTGAAAGAGGAAAAGGAAAGTGGGTGCCGAGAGTGAAATGCAAGAGCTAAAATGGTGAGGCCTAGATGCAGAACTCCCATTTAGAAACCGTTTTCAATAGGAAAGGCATCGCCAGGTTGGATTTGTCACATGGTGAATGCCGTTCATTTAAAAAAAAAAAAAGAGAAATATGTTTCATAGAAAGGATTCACCAAAATGGCTTTCGAAAATCTGATTTCTGTTCTACTTACATAAATGTGTTTAACCAGAAGGCTGTATAGAGATTTCACATAGACAAATATTAGGGCCCTAGGTACCCCAAACTCAGATTATATCCAAGGGCTGGCAAAGTGACCCTGGTAAATTTGTGATGATCTTGCTCAGGAAGGAGATAGAAACCCCAGTTACAGTGTTATTCTATAATCTGACTTTGGAGCTTTTAACAGCTTTGAATGCCAAGTCTGTTTGGAGTGTCCAGGAAACTTTGCATGTGAACCCGGAAAACCCTAGGGTGAATCACTTAGGGCTCGGGGAGCATTGAAACGCTCATGAGCATTCCACGTTCGAGATTGGAGCACACGATTGGTGAAGGAGGCAGTTAACGCCTGGTGCTGCTAAAGAACATGAATACACCTGTTCTTCAAGTGTACATCACGGAGTCACATCGTTATTGACAAACGATCTTGCATAAAATTGGTGACGATTTGGAGAAAGGAACCTACGACTTGCATGACGTACTATGAAGTCATTGCAGTGCTGTGAGCAATTATACATGGACCAGGAGGTTGCATCTGAACGATTTCACCCTACGAGATATGTTTTGACTTTACCTAACAGTGCTGTTGGTGTGAATAGGAATGACTGTGAGCGCTGCAACTATTTCAAATGTCGACGCGTGTGTTTCAACATTGGGGACATCATACGTATACGAAGTACACCAGCCGTCAATGACACAAGTATTCTTACCCGTTTTATTGATTTCAAGCTGAGAGCAAGGAAGCACAGCGCAAGGCTGCCCTGTTAGTCAGTGCAAGCCTGGTATCCACGGGGAATGAGCTCACAGGGAAGCACATCACATACTACAGTGACAAGCATACTTTATGCTTCTGAAACTAAAGCAACAACCAAAGTAGGGAGGAATATCAGAGCCCACAACTCAGGAGTGTTTCAGTGATGTGCACATTTCAGTGACACGCACATTTATATGACACGCACGTTAGTCAAAAGCAGTTTGGCACGCATTTCAGTGATGTGCATACCAGCATCCGGTCAAAGCTAGAACAGCACCCTATTTGCAAATTAAATTGTAGGCAAATTATTTGTGGGTGCATTTAATGGCACGAGTTCAACGAGGACACGCACACTATATGGAACTCGGCAGAAAAACGTAATTCTACCCTTTACAGTGAAACAGTGTTTTTCACAGTGGCATGCAGAGTAGTTCAAGAATGTGTTTCAGTGATGTTCACACTTGTAAATTTGTGGCATTTTATTTCACCTACACCAATATTTGACATTTGTATTTTTTGTGGAAAAAGACCTTCAACAATATTTGTTTTTCTGTTAGCTGCGATGCGTACACTTTTAATACCAGCTTATTATTTATTTAAAAAAATATAAGATAATCTAGGTTTCGAGGGTCAAGAAATTTACGAACATTTGCGTGAAGAACTACAGGATGGTTAAGATGATGAAAACGAGTTGGATGAATAGCAGAAAGCAAACATACTCTATCAAGTGCATTGAGTCAAGAAGTATGTGAGTGGGTTGATAATTTTAAAAAGGTGTTTAAGAATAGCTTAGGAAAATAAAAGGATTTAAAAAAAAAATGAAAGAGGGGTAGAACCAGTAAAACATCAAATGAGGAATGTTCATTTTAGTGGTAGAGAGGAATTAGCTGAAACGTTGAGAAAATATGTTGGATGGAGTGATAGAACTGGTGGAATCCTCATTTTGGTTGTTCCCATTAGTGATAGCTAAACAAATTGAGATTTACGCATTTGTGTGGACTTGAGGATTTTAAATAAAGTTATATGGGTTGATTCACATCCATTGCCACACATAGATGCAATTGTAACAAGTTTTTCAAGGGCAAAGATTTTCAGTAGAATTGGCCTCTGCCTACCACCAGGTGAAGTTAGATCAAACAAGCAGACATTTAACAGCTTTCGTATTACCCATTGGAATGTTCCAATTTAGAAGGATGCAGTTTGGGCTGGCCTCAGCTGCAGCTGTCTTCCAACAAATCGTGAAGTCAGTGTTGCAAGGGGGGACAGGTGTCATTGCTTTCCAAGATGATATTCTGATTGCTGTGAAAGACATAGGCGAGCAGTGTTGCAGGTTGTGTTGGAAAGACTGGATAGAGCTGGAATAGTGGCTAAACCTTTTTAAAAAGTGTGTTTGTAAAGGCTAGCATGGAATATTTGGGGCCTGTCAGTCTGAAGAAAGGTGTAGAACTACGTGTATGATTGGTAGATGCTATCAGACAATTACCAGTTGTTGAGTCCAAAGAACAAGTTGCCTCGTATCTGGGGGTGTATGAGTTTTATTCGAAATTCATCAGTGATTTTTCAGGAAAAAAAGAACATTTACATTAGAAAAACAAGATATTTTAATGGAATGAGAAACAGGAGTTTTAATTTTTTAAACAGGAGATCAGTTCAGCCAAAGTGTAACTCCTTATGATCCCAAATGTCAATGCTTGATCGCAGTAGATGCCAGTAACAGTGGGTTAGGTGCAACATTGTCACAAGTACTCAATAAGGTTGAAAAAACTATCAGGGTTTCTTCAAGAGCATTGAAAGAGAATGATAAGAAGTTTGCAGTTATCAGACCTTCAGGCATGTTGTTGGGCAGTTGAATACTTTAAGAGTTACACATGGGGACAGAAAAATCATATTAATGACCAATCACAAACCACTGGTGTATATTTTCAGTGGGAGTGTAATCAGAGATCTGACACCAAGGATTGCCAGGTCAAACCTAAAGTTGTTATCCTACCAATCTGAAGTTCATCTCATTCCAGGGGTAAGGAATATAAGGGCTGGCTATTTGTGAAGTGTACCACAGGTGTCTGATGTGTCCTATTTGATACAAAATGAGGAGGATGATAAAGAATGCCTTATTGCTGCCATTGATCTGTTTTGGGAAGAAGGATTTGAAGAAAGAGAGTAGCTTGGTTATCTGGAATAGGATAAAGATATCAAAATGGTACAGAAATATGTGACAGAAGGTTGGTCCAAGGAAAAATCTTTACATTCAGATGTACAACTGTATTTTAAAGTGCCAGATGAGCTGATGCTGGAAAAAGGAAATATCATTATGAGAGGTGACTAGTTGTACCACCAAGACGTTTAAGTAACAAAATCATTCTTCCTGGGCATGGGAGGGTCATTTAGGTTAAACTATGAATAAAAGGAAAATTAGACCAATTTACTGGTGGCCCAGTATGGACAGTGAAATAGTTAAAGTTGTCAGTGAGTGCGTAATATGTGCCACTAGTCACAAATTGTAATAAGATTGTACTCCTCCAATACATCCCAGTGAGCTACCGGATGGACCATGGTCAAAATTAGCCATTGATTTCTTTGGGGCCTTTAGAGTGCATCAACAAAATTTAAAGTAAGCTATTGTGATTGTTGATTATTACAGCAAATGGTGGGAGGTAGAGTTGGTCGCTGAGCCTAACACCAAAGGGGTGACTGCGTTATGGCATAGAATTTCAATCAGGACGATTTCTCAAAGGAATACGTATCAGATAATGGTGTACAATTTGTTTTCAATGAAATGAGAGAATTTTTGAGTGCGTGTGGTGTGACACATAAACGTGAGTTGTTATATCATCCAAATGGTCTAGAGGAGAAGATGAACCAAACATTAGTGGAATGTGTGCAGTGGGCTGTCAAAAATGGGCTCAATGTACTTAAATCGGTTGACAGTATGCTGAGTTCTGATCACACAACTCCAAATAGTGCTACAGAGAAAACATCTTTCAAGATAATGAGTGTCCGTTTACCTTCTTGTCCAAAGGTCCCACATTGGCTAAAAGAATAGAGAGCTAAGTTTTAAAAGTCATACAGCCTTTGAAATTCATAAAAAAGTAGGAACATCACAAATGAAAATGAGAGTAAACATTGCACCAAAAATGCAAACTCCAAAATACAAGTGGGGGACTGGATTCATATTAAGGAACCAAGTCATTTTCACAAACAGTCATCTAAATTTAGGGTTCCAGTACAAGTAGAGGTTGTCAAAGGGAATGATGTCCGGGTGAAAGGGCACAAATGGTGGAATCTAAGTAGGGTGGTGAAAGTTGTATCTGATAATTTAGGCTTAGACAAAACCATAAATCCATCTCAAAGAAAACAAGAAAAAGCTAAGTCAACGGAACAACAAAAGTTGAAACAGAAGGAAGACATCAATATTTCATGAGAGAAAAGAAAATGAGGTACCTGGTATCGTGATGTGGAATGTTACAGGTGATATGAAAAACACACTATTATATATTGCAGCAATGCCTAAGGTTATTATTTACTTTCTGCTCAAATATTTGAAAGTTATATTGGTGTGTCAAAAAATGTAGAGCATGTTATCATTTGTGTTGAAGAATCTTAAATTCTATGATTATCATTTTATCTATCATTTTGTTTATAGTAAAGAGTATGGGGTTTGCTCACAAAATAATAATCTGTGAGCTGAAAGGTGTGGTGATTCACTTAGGACTCGGGGAGCGTTGGAATGTTCATGTACATTCCACGTTCAATGTAGGAATATATGAGTGGTGAAAGCTGCAGTTAACACCTGATGCTGCTGAAGATATGACTTGAATAAACCTGCTCTTCAAGTGTACATCACGGAGTCAGGTCGTTATTGACAAACGATCTTCCGCAAGCTCCTTACAGGGTTTCTCTCTTTAGATTCAGAAAGTCTCAAGAAATAAAAGTTTGCCCTACACCTCATCATAGATGTACCATGAAATGCCCCCAAAAATAAAGATTCTTGCTGCTGCACTTCTGCTTTAATCTGAGTACGCCATTGTTGGATCTTCAGGAGTTTAGTCTCCAGATTAAGGTGTGAGACGACAAAACTCATCAGGTTGTAAAGTTATGGGGGAACTCTTGTCATTACATTCTCAACTGCCCACATACCACCTGGAATGAGCAAAAGTGGCCAGCCCAAAACAAAACAAAAAACTTGTTGTGGCTCATCCTTATCCCCAAGGCAACTGTTATCCTGGCTTTAGACTCTGGAAGAACCCCTGTCTCTACCCAACTCATGTTTTAACACAATGGGCCAGATGTAGCAACCCGTTTGCAAGTCGCAAACGGCGAAAATCGCCGTTTGCGACTCGCAAACGTGGGTTTGCTATGCAGAAATGCATTTTGCGAGTCGGATCCGACTCGCAAAATGCATTTCAGACTCGCTAATAGGAAGGGGTGTTCCCTTCCTATTAGCGACTCGCACTGGTATGCAATTCCATTTGCGGCCGCGAAAGCGGCCGCAAATGGACTCGCAGTTACCATCCACTTGAAGTGGATGGTAACCCAGTCGCAAACGGGAAGGGGTCCCCATGGGACCCCTTCCCCTTTGTGACTGGACCAGATATTAATTTTTCAGGGCAGGGAGTGGTCCAAGGGACCACTCCCTGCCCTGCAAAACCGAAACTAAAGGTTTCGGATTTTTTTAAAGTGCAGCTCGTTTTCCCTTAGGGAAAACGGGCTACACTTTAAAAAAAAAAAACCTGCTTTATTGAAAAGCAGGTCGCAAACATGGAGGTCTGCTGACGACAGCAGGCCTCCATGTTTGCGAGTGCCTATACTCGCAATGGGGCCGCAATTTGCGACCCACCTCATGAATATTCATGAGGTGGGTCATTGCGACCCCATTGCGAGTTGCAGTCGGTGTCTGAGACACCGTACTGCATAGCAATTTGCGAGTTGCAAATTGCGAGTCGCAGGGACTCGCAATTTGCAAGTCGCAAATTGCTTTTTTCGTACATCTGGCCCAATGTCTCATTCTGCAGCCAAATCTGTTAAGTCATCAAGGGCCATATGTATGAAAACTGGGGTCTGCAAATCGCAAATAGCGATTTTTAAGAAATCGCTATTTCCAAGTCGCAATTGGCCATGTAACAAATTTGCGATTCGGAATTAGCGATTTCTTAAAAATCGCTATTTATGGTTTGCGAGGCCCATTTACCGAATCGCAATTTGCATTCTCGCAATTTGCAATTTTTTTGCGATTCGGTAAAAAATCGCAAATTGCGAGAAAGTTCGAGCATGCACACCTGAAGGAGCCTGATGACATCACCAGCAGGAAATGAGTCATCCCAGGCAGTTTCAGGTGCCACACCCAAACCAGCATCCTGAGAGAGGGCAGCCCAGCCACATAGAGCAGCGCTCAGCAGGAGCAGAAACACCTGAGCCAGGATGGAGACCCCAGGAACATCACAGGAGAAGCAGGAGAGGAAGCGCAAGCTCAAGTTTAGTGAACAGGAGCTGGAGGTACTGACTGAAGAGGTTGTGAGGAGCCATGACCGCCTGTTTGGGAAATCTTCACTCCAGGTTCCTGAGAGCGAGAAAAGAAGGTTATGGCTGGACATCCAGGGAAAAATCTGCGCCATTGGAGTGGCACAACGCTCCATAGAGGAGATTAAGAAAAGGTGGTACGACCTGCACTCCCGGGCAAAGGAGAGGGTGGCAAGGAGACTTGCAGAGGCCAGGGGCACAGGTGGCGGACCACCAACCGAACCACCATCCACACCACTGGAGGACCTGGTGGAATCCACACTCTTCCCTGAAGCTGTGACAGGGGTCACAGATATCGACACCTCCGGTCAACCGAGTACCAGCCAAGGTAAGTGCAATGTGGTTTGTGAACCCAATATGTGTATGCACAAAAGACCCTTAGGAACTAGCATGTAGTGTGAAGTAGTGTGTGAAGTAGTCGAGTCCACATCTTAGAAGCAGCACAACAATGCATTGTGGGAGTTGCGGTCCACAAACTAGTACAGACAGTAGCATAACAATGTAAGGAAGCATAGTGACACCCAAGGTAACAAAACACACACAACACCATGTAGAGCAGTACCTGCACCTTTATTGCCATTTTCAGACAGATAATGTAACATACAGAACTGACATGCTGCATATTGTTGTTGCAGGTGGACCAGGCCCTGCAGCCACACACAGTCCATGTGTAGGGGAGACGGACACCCAGCAGCCCTCTGACACCAACACCAGTGGGTCCCTCCACATCTCCACTGTGCGCCGCAGGCCCAGGGCACTACCACTGCCAGACTTCAGCGGCGACTCGGATGTATAGCAGGAAGGGCCAAGCACACCGTCTGCACCAGACAGGCGCAGCCAGATGCTGGAGGGCAGGGGTCAGCCAGCACAACGCAGGAGTGCCACAGTGTCCCAGCAGCAACCTCATGAGGCAGGTGAGGGTCCGTCCTTGTTCGGGGGCCTTGAGGCTGCTATGTTGCAGCAACAGCGCCTGCAAAACAAGTGCATACTTAGTTTGGATCGGAACCTGAGAGTCCACAATAGACACATGATGGGCCTGCATCGGCAACTGGACGCACTGAACAGCAACATCACACAGCTGCGTGAGGGACAGGTGCAGGCTTCTGAGGACACTAGGGCCCATATTTATACTTTTTGACGCAAAACTGCACCGGCGCAGTTTTGCGCCAAAACATTACCGCCGGCTAACGCCATTTCGTTGCGCCGTGCCGGCGTCATATTTATACTTTGACGCACGGCGGCGCAAACAACAGGTGGGAGTCATTATTTTTGACGCACACCGCGGCGTCAAGTCGTAAAGGAAAACGGCGTTAACGCGGCGGAAATGACTGTGGGTCGATTTACGACACCGCAACCCGGATATGCGCCGGATAACCGCGAACACTGTCAGTTCACCAGAGGAGACCCAAAATGGATCCCAGATGCCACTACAGACCCCAGGAAGATGACAGCAGACCAGGAACCAGCCAGGAGGATCCATACAAGAACCAGGACCTTTATAGAAAGAAAAGAAAGTGTCGCTTCAGTGCAGAGGAGCAGGAAATCCTGGTTAAAGAGGTGACAGAACACCAGCACCAACTGTTTATCACCTCAAAGTTGCCAATCAGTAGGAGAGAGGCTATATGGCAACAAATTGTTGACAAGATTAACAGTGTGGCAGAAGTACGCAGAACAGTCACCGAGTGCAAGAAACGCTGGCATGACTGCAAACGCAGTTATGGAGTTGCCACAACACCTCGCACCCCAAACCTTCCACTGCATGCACAAATGCAATCATGAATCCCTCAGGGCCGACCTGGCTGCCTACCATCGTGATGTGGCTGCTATTCTCAGGAACCAGCAGATTCTCCTTGCTGCAGTACTGCCCTTAAGACCTTCACAGGGAGCAGCGACCGGGATGTCTGGCTCCACGTCTTCTAACACTGAGGTGTGTGTTGCCCCTTCACAACCAACAACAAGGACAAAGCAGGCAACACACACATCAGAAGAAGAAGACATGGAACAGATCACATTCACACGGAAGAGTACCCGGAAGCACTAGTTCCTGCACCATGGCCTACTTTTACCAAGGTCCTACGTTTTGTCAAATGCCAGTCTTACAACAACTCTACTCAATGACTGTTCTGCTAACCACTGTATATCTTGTCAGCATGTCCAGTTAATGTCTCTCTCCTACTAATCGGCAAATCCTGTCCCTCTGCACTGTCTGTAACATCACCCCAGCATGTCAGTAGCATTACCTACACCCCTCTGTAGGATCACAATGTAAGATTTCACTAGAACGGACTCATCAAACATGGACAATGTACATATTCCACTACAGCACTTTTCAATAAATAGCACTTGCACAACAAATATGTGTAATTTGACACATCAACTGTGCAGTAGATAACACAAATGTGCCTGTGTTCCAATCATGTAGCTTGTCAAGACAACTGTCCTGACATCATGTAGTCAGATACATCTGCACAGTGCCCAGGATTGCATCATAGCCTGCCCATCCTGAGGAGAATAACTGATGAAGTGAGAAACCACACACCATCATGCTGTGTTGGACAGAATAATGCTTCCTCAAGGGATATCAAAGTCAACTAATAGTGGCTGATAAATGTTGTCACCATGCAATACTAAAACATAGAACTGTGCAGTCCAATCTAAGCAAACACTACAAAACACAGCATGAATCAATCTTTCTGAGTTAACATCCAAATAGGTAATCATGCTGAATATTGATACAAATGATCTATGTCAGTTATGAAGGCAAGAAGACAAGAGTGTTAACAAGAACTCATCTTAGAAGGTGTCCCTGAACATCACACTGCAGTCAGACCTAAAACTGTCCCCACAGTACCAAGTCTGGAAGCACACTTTGTGACGTAGAAAACATACTCATCAACAAAAATCCTTTGTGATCCATGTCAACTCCGATTGGTGGTTCAAACAAATGGTGGATTCTTAGCAAGGTAGCACTGGGGTAGCTGCCATTTTACACCTCAGTTTGTATTTGTTTGTAGCATAGGACACAAATGTCATAGAACAACAATCATCTACACTGATGCCAAGGCCATGATCAAGTAGCAGTTAACACATAATGTAAAGGGTTATCTATTTATTTATTCAAAACTAATCACACAAGAGGAAACTAAGGGAAAAGTCATACCTACCCTAATCTAACCTGACTACTCATTACCACAACTGTCCCTAACTAACCTAAGCTAAACTTACTCATCACATATAATGAATCGTTCTAAACATCAACCCCCCACCCCCCATTATGAGACAGGACACATGGAGGACAACACATACTAACCTACACACATACTATACTATCCTAAACAATCATATATTTTTTTGTAAATTTTGTTTCCATATTTTTTAATTGTTTTTAGTTATTTTTTATTTTTATTTTTTTTAAACACAGGAACCCCAACATTGCCCCCCACCCACCCACCCACACACTTAATAAGGAAAAGTAAAAAGAATCAGGACCCCCCAACCCCCTCCCAAACACTAACTAAACTAACAACCTATACTAACCTAACACTAATCCCCCAAGTCCACTAATCATGAGAACAAGGAAAGAGGAGGGAGGGGAGGGAATCATGCCAATTGCAAAAAGATGTTCCTAGAGGTTGGCCCTCCGGAGGGTCCGCCTGATAGATTTGACCCGCTTCTTTATGTAGCTGACATCCTGGCTAAGATTGTTCACCTTCTTTAAAACTCGGTCCATCTTATTTTCCAAAGCCAGGAATGCCGCTGGATCGACTGTTGGTGCTGGTGCCGTTTGTGTCCCGGCCGAGGTGCTCTGTGGCTGTGTGGATCCTAGCCCACTGGACTGTCCTGCAGCTGTCACACTGCTGGGGCCTGGGTGTGCTGCAGATGTAGGGACAACTGTCCCCGCTGTGGGTGGGGCCACCTGGGGAGAACCGGTGGTTGTGGTGGCTGTAGTGGGCAACGTTGGGCCACCCTGTGGTGAAGCCCACCATGCTCCGGAGGCCCGATCGGACTGGTATGTACGGGCCATCCTTCAGAACCCCGACTGCACCTGCAGGATGTGCCTGTATCTCATGGCCCGCCTCTCAAATTCATGCTTCTGGGCGGGTGTCATGTTTGCAGCTGTGAAGACAAAGGGCAACTATTTACCATAGGAACTGCATTGTGTGAAATAGCACAAGTGGTCAATCTGACAATACATCTACTGTACTTGTAACAGCTCATATCACCATACAGATCATTGAAAGTCTCAGGGGAAGTACATGGAAAGCCTGCCTACAAAGGTCATCTCACACATAGCACATCCAAAACCTACATGATGGGTAACAACTGGCAGTAACTTGTCATCAAAGTACTGACAGTTGTCAGCTAACAATCATGCTGCACATCCTCCGCCTATTGCCTGGACTACATATGTCAGTGTATGTGATGATAATCACAAACCACAAGGTCTGCTATTTGTAATAGGATTTGCTAGTACAGTGCTCATGTGCCATACCTGAGTGTGTACACTAGGTTCAAAACAAACTTTCAAATAGTCACAAGTATGTGTAACATACTGGTTGCTTCAGTCCTAGGTACCCTATTCACAAACCCATGCCTGTGTTTGGGGGGGGGGGGAGAACGACAAACAATTCCAAACTACATGCACACCCAGGAGTGTATAGAAAGCTCAACATGTGTTTGGCTCTACACACACACACCACCAGTAAGGGCTATCAACAAATTGGAGTCAGCTAAACCTTGTCCTATCCAAGGCCCACACATGTCAGAATGTACTGACCTAGGTCAACATCACATACTTCCAGTGAGGCATAATTTTCAACAGACACAGAGTAGCAAGAACACCCATGATCATGAATAGCATGCACACCTAGGCCTTTGCACTCTAGTTCCCCACACTTGTAGTACAACATGTGGAAGTACATGCTCCCAGAAGGTTCAACCTATAGTGTACTCAGTACATCGGTTAATAGGGAAGCATCAGTCTTCAGAAAAGCCATTTGCAGAAGCTATCTGGGAGAATGTCAGTCTGACATGCAGACTCAGTCAGAGACGAGTCCCAGTGCAACTCTTATTGTAACTAGAGTATTCCACATGACTAACCCCAGTTCTCATAGCGGGCCCTACAGGAATGGCCTACAAACCCTAGATCAGAGAAATGGATAAGCATTGGTCAACTCAAAATTTCTAAGAACTGAAATCCCACTAATGGAACAAGACTAATGATTGGGCAGCACATCACACCTTGCAATGTGTTCAACACACAGGAGTCCATCACACATCACCAGCAAACACAAAACATAACACACATGTCAACACTCACTGTAGGTGTCGGGGTCCTCAAAACGAGCCACCTCTCCCACTGTGTACGGTGCAGGTCCACCTGTAAAGCATGGAAGGAAGAATATGCTCAGAATCAGTGCACTGACAAACAATTTCAATTACAAAAACAATGTGTAAGCTGACATGAGTAATGAAACACTTTCAGACATGCTCATACTGCATGGAATATTTCACGGCCAACATTTACATAGGATGGGTCTCCTGCTACAGTTACACACACTTCTACACACATGCAGTGGCCCTGACTGTCATGTGGTGGCAAACATGCACCTCCATTAGTGAGCAGCAACAATATTGGTGTGTATTCGTCTCATCATGTGCATCCAAGAGAGACATCCAAAGGCTGGTTACTTGAGGACTGCATGACCTGTCAAACAGCCTATGTGGTCATGACACTTTTGTGACAGATAGGTACATTGTACAGAGGGGCAGGGACTTTGGCAATACCTCATGTTGTTAAAGTTTCATAAATTGATGTGTCCCAACAATGGTGATTGCAACCAAATATAGATGTTTGTACCCTAGTCCATACCTTTGGACTGCCATCCCTAATCGGATTTTGGCACAAGAAACAAAAAATACCTGTCTAAGATGTTAGCTGAGGGCACCTGACTCCTTTCCAAAAATGGTTCATGTTCAGATCTGGCATGTATCAATAAAATATGAAGGAGCACAGTAATCCCTAACAGGCATAGCACTTCCGTGAACACTTTCCTTACACACTCACCAGACACACATGAGACATATGTCTGGGCCACATTGCTATCATCAATTGACGTGAAGGCAGCACTAATTTTCAGCATCATGTAGGGTTTCCAATGTCAGTCTAGCTATAGAGTCAACATATGTAGGTATGATGTTAGTACATCCATACTTCACTGGCAATTGTGGCCTGTAGAGTCATGATTGCCTCATTAATGTTTCGCTTGTCTGACACAAAGGCGGCACTAAATTACATTCAGCAACAAGCAACCTGTAAGTTTGCAGAACATGAGCTGCCTGACTGCTAGCATTTGTCATCCTTCACATAGTGCATCAATTACCCTGTATGTTTCCTCAGCATTACACACAGTCATCAACTTATCTGGCAGATTGTGTACCAATCATCTCATGTCACTTAATTGTGCACATTTACATGATTTGTACTCACCAACATGGCCACCAATCATGATTCCCAGGTGGTCCAGCAGATCTTGCTCCCTGGAGATCAGGTCAGCCCAGCGGTGCTTCAGCTGGTGGTCATTGCATTGGCTCCCATACAGAAGCACCAAGTGATGGTGCACCTTCCCCCACCGTACTTTTCGGGCCTCAGTGTGATACCCCTGTATCACCCTACCCCCAGCCTCGAGCATCAGTGGGAGGAAATGGCACACCAGCCATATGAACCCCCCCAATTCCTCATCACCCATCCTGGAAAGACGTGGCCTACCCGACATTTCTGCACAGAAAAGGGGAAAATGTAGTGGGAAAAAAAGAAGAAAGGGGAAAATGGGGAAAGTAGGAGTAAGGAAATACAAAGTAAACTTAACAAATAGAAGAGCCCAACTATCCCCTATATAACAGTACCCACAACAGACTCCCACAGACAATAAATACAACACTGGACTGGACAAATGTAAACAACACACACTCAGACAGTATTCTACACCAATATTTAAATGACAAAACAACAAGTAAGATGGCACTCTGGATACAAAAGCACAAAATCACAGGACAACACTCTGCACACAGCCACACAGTCTAGAATAATCACAGACTGCAAAGTGAAAGTGAAAGTACACCCACTGTACAGAATCTGTAAACAGGATATCCTATTACATCACATCCTGCATAACATGGCCACCGTTTTTTTCCATTATGCGTCATATTTTCACGCATACAGCTTGTGCTTCATATTTTTTGACGCACATGAGTGCAAATAATGCTGCATCCAAATATTTTTAATAATTGGCAAATAATATTTGGATGCAGCATAATTTTCACTTCCAGAGGTGAAAATTATGCCGCATCCAAATATTATTTACCAATTATTAAAAATATTTGGATGCAGCATTATTTGCACTTCTGTGCATCAAAAAATATGACGCACAAGCTGTATGCATGAAAATATGACGCATAATGCCAATTATGTATTTTTTATGTCCAAATGAGTCATGCAAATTTGATTTACCTAACGGTGCTAAATGCTAAATACTGGGCTTAGCGAAAGCACATGTGCCTTACAGGATGTATGGAAGGCATTCACAGTGCAATAGTAATGATTGGCCAAAATGGAGATTACTCATAATTGCGCACACATGTAGATAATTGCTAATTGCGACTCTCCAAATATGAAAGAGCTAACAGGATGTCTTTATTAGCTAATTTGTGAGCACATGTATCAAGCTTTTACAAATTGCAAAATGGCCATTTAGGTAATGCAATTGATGCCTAAACAATTTTTGGTGGTAACCAGGTGCTGATTACCAGTTAATTTAGCAAAAAAATGTTTTACTATAAACATGTAGCGCACACATGCCCCTTAAGCATGTGTGTGCTTCACATGTCCGTAAAAAGAGTTTAATTGGGCTTCAGCAGAGGGGGACTTAGGCCCCCAGCACCCTGGGATTTGCTGTTCCTGACTTGCGATTGAATCAACGGTTTTCCCAATTTCTGTAATGCTAAACCATTGGCAGCAGGTCCATAGATGCAAATTGAGTATGATTCTCTTTTTGCAAATCTGTAATACCATTTGCCCATTTGAAGTTTGCCCTATTACTTCTTTAGAAAAATCAGGCATTCCATTTAGCATAGATTTAATAGCAAATTCTCAAAGTTCCTTATGTTATAATAGCAAATAGGTTTTTGATGCATGTGGCCCTTGATGCATTACCTGGTTTAGTGGCATGTTTCAATCTTCATGCTAGGTTACAATTGGGACACTATTGTGATAGGCTGCTTGCAACCACTTTGGTGATTGGATGGTACATGTACATGTGTGTGGTCCAATGTTGATCCTGTATCAACTGTTAAGGTGTATGTTGTCACTGTTACGTCCAGGTCTCATCATGAGTTAGTGGCAGCTAATCGTGTATCTAATGAGTATCCTTTGGAGATAAATATGAGTAAAGTCATTGAGGACATGGTAACCTACACGTGGATGGTCCCACCCTGTCACTGAAGACGTGTAATGAGACTTTCAACTGGGCAACCTTGGTGTGCTGAGTGAGAGACTGTCTCAGGTGTCAGGATCCAGCATGTGTCATTGCAACATTTGTACTCAAGTTGGCCTCTATGGATGCAAATGCATCTGGGAACATCATAGCCTCTGTGCAGAATAATATGGCTGGTATTCACCACACACAAGCCATCTCTATTATTTGGACAATGTTACTCAGCGTGTGAACTGTCAGGGTCCTCAAATGTGTAGACTTTTCATGGACATTATCTGAGGTTGATGGTTCTGCTGGAGGCCACGTACACCATCCCAGGCTATGGCCCAGGTACACTGTCACACTTTGTAGGTTAGGCATTAATGAGGCCCAAACAACGGATGGGGCATGATTTAGCTATTCAAGGGCACTGTAACAAATATGATACAAAGAAAAGTCAGATGACGCAATACAATGTATTTGAGTATGCATTGATGAGGCAAATGACAAATTAACCTCTGAGGAAAGAGAGGTTTTGAACAGCAAGTGTGGTCCATATGTGGCCACCGGGAATCTTTAGGGTGACCCACGGACAGGTGCCAGTCAGGCTGACAGGATGCAGGGTCAATCAGGATCCAGCTCTTTCACAATTGACATGATCAGTGGTCTGACTAAGACTGGTCGGAGGGAGCAGTAGACAGTTGACATGTCAAACTGTGTATGTCCTGTGTTGTTTTGAAGGTGACACATGAACCCAGATACAGTGTTACACGGCTACATTAGTAGCAATGCTTAACGGTGTAATTGCCAAAATGACAACATCTATGCTGTAGGAGGCATCAGCAGGGACGGTGCATGTAAATTTGGGTGGTGTGCATGGAGGTGATCACTGGTGTGGCCTCCATCAGTGTCTCACAAGTCCTGTCGGATGAGATTTGCTTTCAAATGGCCTACAGTACCTTTCACACGGGAAGCAATCGACAGGTGATACTAGGCCTTATAAACTCCAAACCAGTGTATTATTTGAGCTGACGTCCATGCAGTCAGATTGTACTATGACAATGGTATACCATAGGAAAGGGTGTGGCACACTGGATGACTCTTGTTAGTGTGTGTGTGTAGATGAGGGAATATCAGGGTACACATATTTGTATTCCAGGGACCTCTTCAGACAGGTGGGGTGTGACCAGGCGCATGGGTGTGTCAGGTTTTTAGAAAAGGGCCGATATGTAGATGGGATGTGATGTGCTGGATGCTTGTCATATGTGTGGCACTTGTGCTGTGTATGTTCTGCTTATGTGTAACTCTAGTGACAGATAGTCTTTGCAAAGATTGTATGTAGTTGGACTTACTTCTGTCAAGGGTCTGGTCATACATTCCTGTTCCTGAAGCAAAAGCATGTCAACTGCCTGATGTATGAGGCCTGTTTTCCCCTAGTTGAGTGATGATGTTTTAGTTGGGTGCCATATGCTGCGATGAACCATGTTTCCAACATGTATGTGTGTAATAGGTGTGGTCCTCAGCTATTGCCCTTCAAAGGTGAACTGTACAGGATGTCAGTCATTTACATTGTGTGTGTATGTGACCGTTGTATGATAGGCATCACATTTGTAGTGGGATTTTCTGTGTCCTGATTGTTATATCATCAATGCTCCATGAGGCAATACTCTTCTTCTGATAGTTAGAGCTAAAGGTGTGCAGAAATGATTAGCCAGACCATGATGTGGTGTTTCTTATCAGTGTTTATTTACAATAGTTCATTAAGTGGTGATGGTGATAATATTTAAAAGAAATTGTTCACAATGTGTTGGCGCCTACGCACTCCAGCAGCCGTGTTTGGTTGTTCCCCCTCATGTTGCAGGGCAGCATCCTCCTCTTCCTCGTCTTCATGCATGTATGGGTCTGGTTCCAGGAGGGGAATGTTCCTTCTTATGCAAATGTTGTGCAGGATGGAACATGTTAGTATGATCTTACAGACCATCTCGGGGGAATATAGTAGGCTACCACCAGTGATGTTGAGGCAGCAGAACCTTGACTTGAGGATGCCGAAGGTCCGCTCGACAATGCTGCGAGTCCTCCTATGGGCCTCGTTGTATGCACACTCTGCAGCTGTACTCGGGTTGCCAAATGGTGTCATTATCCATGGCTGGATGCCATACCCCTGATCAGCTGCAAGAGAAAAAGAATGGGATCATGTTGATGTAGCTGGCACTATTGAAAAGACCTTTAATGGCAGTAGTTGTCTTGTGTTGTCTGTGACTCTTTTGTGTACTAATGTGACATCCTATACTTGTAGGCTATACCATCTGCATTGTGTTGTTTCCTTGGCTGAGCAAGTGTTTGTCTGCTAACCGTTTGTCATCAGTATGTTTTGGGATTTTCAGTACAGTGTGCCCTCCCTAGCATTGTGACTTGTGATACAGGTGTCCGTGTGTCTTCACTGGGGGTGAGATGATAGTTCCATGCAGAGTTAAAATTGAAAGTGTTGTTAACACGTTCATATCAAAGTACCCTGGACATCCCATACCTTTAGACTTATGCAATGTATTTATGTAAAGGTCATTGGGACACTTACAATTTGCAAGGTGACATTTCAGCAACCACACTCATTAATGTCTTAACATTAGGCTGTACAGTAAATTCCGATGTGTGACAGGTTCAATGGTGACTTAAGAAACATGGCTAGTGATGTCAGGACCTCAGTGTGTTCCTGTTGACATTTTGCTGTTGTGGTGTGTGTGTTGTGTGTCCTAGAGGGTTGCTGTGCAGCGTGTATATATAAGTAGGTTTTTGTACTTACCAACAAGTAGTCTATTGCCATACCGTCCATCCTGGAAGTGTTGATTGATGGTGCAGTGACGGAAGATGAATGAGTCATGTACACTCCCAGGATATTTAGCCACGATGTTGGTGAACACTCCTTGGTGATCGACAATGACCTGCACGTTGATTGAATGTGTGTGCTTCCTGTTGCGGTAGAGGTGTTCAGTTGCAGCAGGTGGCACAAGGCGTACATGTGTGCCGTCGATTGCACCAAGGACGTGTGGGAAGCCACTGATTGCGTAGAACCCCTGTTTTGTTTCCTGCTGCTTCTGCAGTGTGTTAGTGAAGCAGATGTGGCGGGGAGTCGAATGATGGCATCCAGTACTTTGGGCAAAAATGCGGAGAATGATGGTTGTGATATTCCGCCTACCAGGGCACCAGTTGTTTGAAAAGAGCCACTTGCCAGCATGTGAAGTACGGCAAGCAGCTTTGTTTCTGTTGGGATGGTGCGGGGTGTCACCAAAGTGGAGACCAACCTCTGTTCAATGTTTCGCAGCAGCTGCTGAATGGCCTGCCAGTTCAACCGGTACCTCTGTATGATGTCGTGTTCCCTGAGGCCCTGAAGGGTTGTTCTTGGGCGGAATGTCCTCTCATGCCGTCTGCGCTGCCTTTGGGGTCCCTGCTGGTGTGGTGGTAGCTGCTGTTGTTGCTGCTGGGCTCTGCGTCTGCGTGCACACTGGATTAGAATCACCTCAGTGGCTCCCTGTTGCTGCTCTGCTGCTCTGCTGCTCTGCTGTTTGTTCTGTGTGTTCTGATTAAATACAGGTGTGTTTGCCCCATTTTAACGCCTGCCCTGACCCAGGCGTTAATTTTTGACGCAAATCGGGCTGTGCGTCATTTTCTGGCTCCGCCTCCCGGCCGTGCATCATTTTTGCCCGAAAGCATCAATACGACGCACGGCCGTTGAAGCCATAATTTGGACGGGAACGCCTACCTTGCACATCATTAACGCAAGGCGGGTTGCCGCATCCAAAAAATGACGCACACGGCGGAATTTTGTCGTCCGCGGGCGTCAAAGTTTAAATACGGGGCAACGTTTGCGCTGATTGTGCGTCAAAAGTTTTGACGCACAATCGGCGCAGACGGAGTATAAATATGCCCCTAGGGACCTTACTAGTGCAGTGCGTGACCTCTGCCAGGAGCTGCGCCATGAAAGGGTTAGCCGGCGCAGACATGAACACCGATTCAGGACAATGTTTGCAAGCTACTGCCGGTCCTCCAACAGGATGGCGAACTCCACAGCACTCATCGCCCGTCGCGCTGTGGCGGCACAAGTGGAGGCTGCACACACCAGCAGGGACATGGTCCAGGGCCTTGTGCACATCACTAATGTGATTGAACTTGTCATGGGACAGAGATCTGCCACTCCTAGTGAGGTAACATTGGGGGACACTGAGGACAGTTCTAGCCTCAGTAGTGTGGCCGTACCTGCAGCAGACACCAGACGGCGCAGTGCCAGGCGCAGCACTGCCACTGAAGGTGACATTCAGGGTGCCAGTGAGTTAACTGGGCACCCGAGTGGTGTGCGTGGGAGGAGAAAGTGACTCTTGCTGCATTAACACTGGTGTTGCCACTATGACGTAATAGTGCGTGACTCAGTTCTTTTGTTAATTTTATTTTTTTCCATCACCTCTTTCCTTCATTTATCACTCAGTCATTACCTGACGTAAGGTAATACATTTCTATCACTACAGGTACAGTTGTCAGTGGATTTTTGTCATTCATACTCACGTCTGAAATGGTTGTGTGTGATGTCGGAAAGCCTTTGCCTTCCCTCTGCTGCACTGGTCCTGTCTGCTGGCTGTAGAGGTGGTATGGGATCGTCATCCTCATCTGATTCAGTGTCACTGATTTCTATAGGTATGCCCCTGGTTGTAGCTATATTGTGCAAGATTGCACAAGTAGCCACTATTCTACATGTGGTTTCTGGACTGTACTGTAGTGCCCCTCCACTTTTGTGGAGGCAACGGAAGCGACTCTTCAGCAGGCCAAATGTGCGCTCCACAACGTTGCGGGTTGCCCTGTGTGCTGCATCGTATCTCCGTTCTGCTGGTGTTGCGGGATTGAGGTAGGGCGTTTCGCAAGCTTTATTCGGCCAACAGTCCATCAAAGCAATACAGTACAAAATAAATAATCATCATGGATAAAACAGTACAAATCTACCATAAACCAAATTTAAAAGAGAGAATAAAATCCCTGCAGGCCCAACATACAAACAATTAAGATCACTGAAGATAAAACTTACGTATGCGCCATGCCGCTACTAAAAACTTACTTACAGCATAGATTAACACATTTGAATTGTGGCTTTTTAAAATCCTCAGAGCTAAAGCACATTTTCTTAACTTCAATTCCCGACAAATTTTGCGGATCCATTTAGACCTTGGGGTTGAGTAAGCAGGACAAAAAAACATAAAATGTTCTACTGTTTCAGAGGAATTGCCACACACAGGACAAATGTCAGAAATTGAATTGGATCCCCATCTGCTCGTCAAGGCCATCAATGGTAATGTTCCAAAGCGGAATCTGGCATACAGACCTTTACCTAATAGGTCAGGTATTATATCTAAGTATAATTCGAACTCTGGGTACCATTTAAAATCAATAAACAGATTAGTTAAACAACCATTAGATTTGTGGGAAATGTAGTTGTTACGTGTATAGGACCAGTAAGCTCCCTTCAACACTTTTACATGGGACTTCTCAAGTTGATGGGGATTCTCCCAGAAATCTCTCAATCCCAATGTACAAAACCAGCTGGATACGTGTTTGATCCATGGGATGGAGATGGAATTGGAACATTTTAACAATTCTAGAAGTGAGGACTTATATACGACCAATTCGG
Organism: Pleurodeles waltl; assembly: GCF_031143425.1. Classification (NCBI taxonomy): domain Eukaryota; kingdom Metazoa; phylum Chordata; class Amphibia; order Caudata; family Salamandridae; genus Pleurodeles; species Pleurodeles waltl. The sequence goes on along the minus strand of NC_090437.1, from coordinate 480,627,077 downwards.
GGACTATCCATAGCCTCACCCAATACAACAGGTAGGGAGTCATCATCTAGGTGCGCACTGCGTAGGCACTGTCTCCTGGAAGGGACAGAAGGTGTGATGAGTAACTCTGCCATCTGACATGGGTTTGTCATCTATGCGCCAGTGTACAGAGTGACATTACCTAGTAGATATCCTTCACCAAACTCCCCAGCTAGCAGTCTTGTGTGAATGCCGCTGTGACGAAAGATGTAAGAATCATGTGTGCTCCCTGGGTACCTGGCCACGAGATCAGTTATGATATAGGAGGCATTGCATATCACCTGTATATTCATGGAATGTTGGTATTTACGGTTTCGGTACACATACTCTGTGACTGATGGTGGACATATTGCCACATGTGTGCCATCTATGGCACCTAGGACGTGGGGGAACTGTGCTATCTGGTAAAACTCTATTTTTGTCTGCTGTATTTCCTGTGGGGTGTGGGGGAATCTGATGTACTGTTGGAGTTTGCTTAGCATGGCGTTGATAAATGCATTGAAAAATCTGGAGAGGGTACTCTGTGACACCCCCCCAGCAGCTGCTATGACCCCTTGATAGCTCCCTGAGGCGAGTAGGTGGAGGGAGCATAATACTTGCACATGGGTGGGTATGCTGTGAGTCCTTAGTGTTCTGCGCTGCAGTATGGGTTGTAGCTCAGCTATCAGATCAAGTATCATGGCTGAGTTCAACCTATACCTCTCAAATATTTCCTCCTCTGTCAGGTCAAATAGTGTAATGCGCACTCTGAAAATGCGCTCCTGTCTCCTCCTCCCTCTCCTCAAACCTGCCATTGTGGTAAAGAGTCTGAGGCATTCTGGACCTCTTTATATAGGTTGCACCTGGTTACCATCTGGTTTCACTTTGTGGTATTTTGCATGTGCCAAATTCCATTCTGCGAAAATTCGCTAATTGCGATTTTTTGATGCATCTATTTGCGATTTGGAAATACTGCATTGCAAAATGCGACTCGCAAAACCAGGTCACACCGCAAAAAATCGCAAATTTTGCGATTTTTTTATTTTTGGTCTGCGAATGCCTTTCATGCATCGCAGACCACGTTTTTGCACTCGTAAACGGCCGATTTTTGCGATTCGCACTGTTTGCGAGTGCAAAAACTTTTCATACATCTGGCGCCAAGACTTGCAAATTCCACTTCTCCTTCACAAAGAACAGTTGTGCTCCTAGAAACACATAACTATCTCATCAAAGGGGTTATCATTATGTCCTGCCATGAGGAGAGGAAGTAATTGCCCTTTAGTCTGATCTCCCAGTCATTCCATGCCAATCAAAAATGTTGAGGCTGCCCCCTATTCGATTGGCAATCTAATGATCTATTTGAAACCAAAGGACCACAGCCATTCAGCCCTTAGATACCACCATTGGCTCCCAGTTGCAATCCACATTCAATTGAATAATACCTACAAAGCATTTTGGAATTATGGGCAAATCTACCCCAGTACAAGCAGGTAAAAGTACCACTGACCATGACTCTCAGAGCCAGAGAGGCCAATCTCTTGTTCACCAAACCCCCCACAAATAAAAAAAATCTAAATTGTGGCAGAAGGATGTTTTTGTTGGACTGTTGATCTCCCTGTCAACCTAGATCAAAGGCAAAAAAGATCATTCCATTTACAGGAAGAAATTGCTTCCTGGTTCAAAATTCCTCTTCCATTAAGAAAACAAATTACTGTCTATAGTGAACCAAGGGCCAGATGTATCATCACGGCCCTTTGCGAGTCGGAAATAGCGATTTTTAAAAAATCGCTATTTCCGACTCGCAAAGTGCCATGTATCACATTCGCGATTCGGTAATAGCGATTTCTTAAAAATCTCAAATGCTATTACTGAATCGAAAATTGCGATACCGGCCCCATTCACAGCTATGGGCCTGTTGGCCCATATCTGCGAATTGTTTGCATTTCTAAAATTGCAATTTCTGAACCAGAAATCGCAATTTTGGAAATGCAAAAGACCAGGGTGCTGGGGGCCCAAGGCCCCCTCTGCTGCACCCCAAAAATGTTTTGGGGGACATGTAAGGTGCACACATGCCAAAAGGGCATATGTGCTTCACATGTTCAATTTAAAAATGCATTTTAAATGCATTTTTAAATTTTGCACCAGGTTACCACCTGGTTTCATTCCATGGTATTTTGCATGTGCAAAATGCCATTCTGCGGAAAAACGCAACTTGCGATTTTTTGCAGCATCTCCTTGCGATGTGGATTTTGCGAATCGCAAATTGCGACTCGCAAAGCCAGGTCACAATGCAAGAAATCGCAATTTTAACGATTTCTTATTTGTGGTCTGCGAATGCCTTTCATGCATCGCAGACCACTTTTTTGCACTCGCAAACGGCTGAATTTTGCGATTCGCATCGTTTGCGAGTGCAAAATAATTTCATACATCTGGCCCCATGTCTTTCTGCATACCTCTATCTCTTTTTATCATGGCTTTTCTCAATATGACCTACAGCTTTGAGCCAACATACTCTGCTTTGGATTATTGAAGAGAAAACATTTGTCCAACATTGAGTTGAAGCCAGGAGAGGTCCTTTGACTTCTTCTGGCTTCCTTGAGGTGATATTTATGCCCATAATGAGCTGCTCTCCTGCCAGTGGACGACCACTCATGAAGGGCGGAACATCCTGTAATTTGAAAACACAATAAGCATCCATGGTATGGCCAGGGCAGTGGATAGTGGCGAAGGAATGAGGCATGAGGATAGGGAACTGGAAACTTGAGAATGTTGTGCAAGGTGCTTGGAAAAAGGATCTTGCTATGGAGGGAAGAATACTAACAATGTAGCGGACAGTCCAAGGTGAACAATCCAGGGGTGGGGTTCTGGCAGGCCAGCTTCCAAATAGATCCAGTACACCAACTTCCTTTGATAGCCCACATAGCAACAGAAATGGCTTCCTGTTGCAGTAATGGTTTTCTGAATCCACCCTTTTTAAAACCACACTTTGCTGGGCAAGGGAAACTTAAAAATAGCTACAAAGCTATCAGTCACGTGACTTGGCAAATTCACGCACCCTTAAACTGAAGTACTCAACCTAATTGCATGCAAAACAGCTTAGAAAACACTACATACAAACCTGTAAAATGTTATTTGTTTGTAACGACCACAATCAAGTCTGTGATTTTCACAAAATAGTGATTTGACAGAAGCAATTAGCTAGGGAAATCATCATTTTATAGCAAGCACTGAGGTACATCATCACATGTTTATATCCTCTCCAACCGAAGGACAGAAGCTTATTCATCAGGTCTAAAGTAGAAGACACAGAATGTAAAAGTACTGGACCAGTCTGTGGCAGGATGCACACCTTATCGAATTCCCTTAGAAAGATGTGATTTGGTGGCTATTGCTTCCTAAACGGAGGGTGCTCCAAAGACAAAAATGAATTCCAGTCAAACACATACTGGCTGTCTGGCATCTAGACAGGATGAGAAAAGAGACTGGCCTAAAATAGCAATTAGTGATTGCTAGTGGCAGCATGCACTGCCCTTAATGCCTGTTGTCTTTATGGCCATAAAATAGAAGCTGGAAGTAAGCAGGACTATAAACACCATCTTTAGTTTTGGCAGATTCCATTCCCATTCTGTATCATTCCCCAAGCTACTCATTAGCAAATAGATGGCTCTTAAGCGGTTACGATTGTGATAAAGGATGATACTGTGATGTCACTGAGGATTAACAAATGTGTGATATCACTTGCACTATGCAGAGGACATGCTGGACCAATATAGGTTTTCCCCCAAGGCTTTCCCTTTGACAAATGTGTGACCACAAGGCGTCTTCCCCTGTGCTTCTCCATGGGGCCCTATAAATCTAGCTAGTAGGCGTAACTCTATTTGCAAGTATATAATAAAAGTTTATGTGTGCAAAAGCTTGCAATGATACTATGACTGTGGTACAAATGAATGGATATTGGCATTAAAGTATCAGGGATCCTGGTCCTGATTACTGTTGCAGACCCCTAAGAGCCATAAGACAGAAATATGTTGAACAGTATGATGTAGGAGCACTTAATCTCCTATGCATCATCCATGTTTTTAATCATTCTCTAGGCACTCATTCCAGTAAAAGAGTACTAGAGACACCTAGGTGGTTTTTAATTCACTGTGACAAATCACCCTTTCTCATCCATTAAGTGCTCCCTAACCACATAGGAAGCCCATTCGCCATTATACGACTTCTTGGTGAGTTAGGAGACCCTAGTATGAAGCATGCCACCTGTATAGGTGTGTGAGGGTTCCCTGTCAATTTTTTTAATTGCCTGTTCTGACACAAAGAAGTGGGCACTTTCCTGGGGCACCGTGAATTGGATAATCTCCAAGGCGACCGTGACTCCACACCCGTGGGATGTTTTTGTGTATATGGTCACTTCCACTATGGCTGGCATTTGATAAAAATACATTGATGAGCAAAATGACAAACTGGTGCTCATGAGGAATCACCCAAGTGCCAGGGGTGGGCGTTTGGAAAATACAAAAATAATATCCCACAGATGTTGTGGGTGTTTCCCCAGAGACTGTGGACACTTTATCTCTCTTGGACCACAATCAAGTCAGCTCAACTCAGATACCCCTGCTCACCCCCTTGGTAGCTTGGCACAAGCAGTCAGGTAGCTTGGCACAAGCAGTCAGACTTATCTCAGAGGCAATGTGTAAAGTATTTGTACATACACACACAGTAACACAGTGCAAACATTAAAAAAGGACTCCACACCACTTTAGCAAAATAGCCAATATTTATCTAAAGCAAACAAGAACAAAGCAACAAAAATCCAACATACACAAGAAAAGATATCAAATTTTAAAGTAAGAAGAGTCTTAATCCATAAGAATCAATGTATCCGTTGCTTTAGCACAAAGTACCTGGAATGTGTCAAAAATAAAGCTGCAGGGGTAAGCATGCGTTGGGAAAGCAAGCAATGCGATGATTCCTTTCTTGCAAGTGAGGCCGTGTGTCGATTCTTTATCTGTCAGTTATGCAATGCATCAACGTTTTCCTCGCAGAGAAGGGATGCATCGATTTCCGGATAAGAAGCCTCGGGTCCATGCGGTGATGTTGAAGATTTTGTTGCCCAGGGACATTGCATGGAAAATGCAGACATACGTCAGCGGTGAAGTTGTGCTCAGTTAACAATGAGTCCATTTCTGCAGCTGCGAGGCAGGCGCTGCATCGATTGTACAGCTGCAAGGCGGGTGTTGCGTCAATGTTTTTGCTGCAGGGCTCTGGTGCGTGGATCTTCACTCAGGTTCTGCCAGCTTTTCCTTCCAGGGGCCCAGGGACTGGATGTGGCACCGCTTGGCAAGCCATGGTGTCTCAGCAAGAGAGCCTAGCTGCTGGCAGATGAAGTCTTTGATGCTCCTGAGATTTGTTAACAGGAGGCAAGCTCAGTCCAAGCCCTTGGAGAAACGTCACAGTTAGGATACAGAGCAAAGTCCAGCCTTTGTCCTCTCTAAGGCAGAAGCAACAACGGCAGGCCAACCCAGTAAGCACACACAGAAAAAGGGCAGTACTCCTTCTCACGGCTCTTCAGCTCTTTTCCTTGTCAGAGGTTCCTCTTGATCCAGAAATGTTCTAAAAGTCTAGGGTTTTGGGTCCACTACTTATATTCATTTCTGCCTTTGAAGTAGACAAAATTCAAAGGAAAGTCTTTGTAGTGCACAAGACCCTACTTCTTTCTTATCCTGCCCCAGCTACACTCTAGGGCATTGGAGACTGTTTTATGGGGGGACCTTTTCAGGTGCAATTGACAGCTCCTCTCTCCCACTATAGCCAATAAAGACTCATAAGGATATGCAGGACACAGCTTAGCTCCCTTTGTTTTTCTGTATAGAATGAATTCACAAACAGCCCAACTGCTAGTCTGACCCAGATGTGGATTCCGCAGACAAGCAGAGGCACGGAATGGTTAAGCAAGAAAATGCCCACTTTCTAAAAATGGCATTTTCAAGCAGACAATCTAAAAACTAACTTTAGCAAAAGATGTATTTTTAAATTATGAGTTCAGAGACCCCTAACTCCATATCGCTATCTGCTCCCAACAGGAAACTACACTTAAAATATATTTAAAGGCAATCCCCATGTTAACCTATGGGAGAGATTGGCCTTGCAATAGTGAAAAACAAATTTGGCAACATTTCACTATCAGGACATGTAAAACACACCAGTGCATGTTCTACCTTTTAATTACAGAGCACCCTGCCCGTGGGACTACATAGAGCCTCCCTCAGGGGTGACATACATGTAGTAAAAGGGAAGGTTTAGGTGTGGCAAGTGGGTACATTAACCAGGTCAAATTAGCAGTGCAAAACTGTACCCAAAGACACTGCAGTGGCAGGTCTGAGACATGTTTACATGGGTACTCATGTGACAGGCACAATCAGGACTGCAGGCTTACTAGTAGCATTTGATTTACAGACCCTTGGCACCTCTAGTGCACTTTCCTAGGGACCTACTAGTAAATCAAATATGCCAATCAGGAATAACCAATCATAATCACAATTTACACAGGGAGCACTTGTACTTTAGCACCTGTCAGAAGTGGTAAAGTACCCAGAGTACCGGAGTACCACACCCAGCAAAAACAGATCAGAAAAATAGGAGGAAGAAGCAAAAGGTTTGGGGATGACCCTGAAAAAAGGGCCAGGTCCAACATCTGCACTCTGATGAAGATATTCTTTGTTTCTATTTGACTATGACAGCACTCAAAAAGTAATTAACATGTTGCTGGTCCTATCCTTCGCAGTATCAAACCTCAAGTTAAATGTAACTGCAACTAAAGTCTTTAACACTGCTTTAAGTCAAATGTTCAAAATAGTTCATAGTTAATTTCTCAATATTAACAAAAGGTACGAACTCCTGCAAACTCTCAAGGATCGACCTGTCCTTTTCAAAACAAACTCCTGAATCTAAGTAGTGTCCTAGCAGCTGCAATAATATAACAGGATTTCCTTCCAAGAAAATTACACCCTGATGAGTCAAGATGGTGTTTGTCTTGTCCAAACAATGGGACAGTTCAAGGTCTGATGTGAAATGTAGTTTGGGGTGCCATCGCACTGTGCATTCTCCACACATGCAGAAGCTCATATTATGTAGATTCAACCCCCACCACCATCCAGGAACTGATTAGATCCCTATTAAGCCACACTAGGGCTCTGCATATCATGGTTCAGAGAGGTCTTAGTACTAAATACATGGGTCTGCGGGGGCTCTTACCTTAGGGATGTGTGCTCCACCGAACATACAGGGGCCACTTTAGGAACCCAGTTAATGTGTGAAAGTGGACACCCTACATGAGTTTCAATGCCTCCCTAGAAAAGGGATGCTGAAAAGGTCTGCTGTATCTACAGCAGAGTTGGGGTTTATCCCCTAGGGGTGTGAACTTCTGCTAACTCATTTTTCTCATCCTTTGCAGGATTCAAAAATGCTTCCCGGAGGTCGATGGGATCTTTGGACCCATTGAAGAGTGTGGTAACCATACACAATCAATTCAAACCTGAACAACAGATTTAAACACCATGACCCATGTGGCAACGGAAGAATAGTTACATCAATATAAAGTTTCAAAGATTTATTTTATAACCAGAATGCTAACGTCACATAAATAGTGTGCAAGGTCAAATTGTAAAAGTAAATAGACACCATAGGTTGACCAAATCTATGAAACAAGTTTAATGTACTCAACATCAACAGCATTAGGAATTCAAGAAGATGAATACATATTAATGGAGACACAATTTGAGACACAGAAACATTCTTTAAATCAGACTGTGAATGCATAAGTCAAATCAGATTGCAAAGATTTAGGAATCAGAATTTGGACATGTTATCCCTACGTCTAACCAAATTAGGACATGCATGTGTGGTAGCAGGCTAACGCATGCGGGCAAAAGTAAAAAAGAAAGACAAAAATAATTATGAAATTCATCCCCCTTGGGCTAAGTTAAACTAATAAAGAAAAATAAAATAGGCAGGTATCAGAGGACTCATTTCTACTAAAGAAAAGCAGGTCAGGGGAAAATAACATTGCATTAGAATATGCCTCTCCTAGGGTCAGCATTCAATTCAGTTTCATCAGCAAAGCATGTAAATCATCAGCAAAGTCTGGTAGAAGCACCATTAAGGAAAAATACCAAACATGGGCTACACAGGGAAATCAGGAAACATCAAAGGGACAAGTTAACAGAACAAGATTCAAAAGGGGACTGTCTCAAACCCCATAATCAAAAATACTCCGAACAGATTAATTGGTCAGTTCAATGAGTCCACATTACACAAAAGGGACAAAGTCCAATTAGAAATATAGTACAAATCGAGTTGCAACATCCTAGACCTTTCCCAAGTTTGGTGAGATGTTGTCTCTCCTTCCTGTGTGAATCCAATAGTTTTACAATTTTGTACATCACTTGTTGTAAGACACATTCCTTTTCATGGTACAAGATGATTTCAACAGTTCACATGAGAAAGTTCAGTTGAACAATAGCAACTGCTTGAGCTTTCATTGTCCAGGTCTCAGTGTTCCAAAGCCAAGGTCTTTGGGAAACACGTTTTATGCTTTTGAACAATGGGGCCCTTTACTATTCATGAGAAACAACCTAATGGAAAAATTAATGTTACAGAGAAAGAAATTAACTCCCATTTCACTTCTGGTTCTTGTAATAGGCACTCCTCATTTTCTCCATTTCAACCTCTTCCCTTCTCTGTTTACTCTTAGTTGTATCTTGCAAAAATTATATTACTTGTAAAATCCAAGTGCGACTAAAGCAATGACACAATCAACAAAGTTCTCAGGACCATCCTTATTATTCCCTTTCCGAAGTCTCAAAACTATGATCCAAAGCTTGCAAATCCTTTACCTATTGCCTCCCAGACACTTGTCTCCTTTAAGTCTTTCAGGTCATTTCTCAGATGTGTCATTTTGGATATAAACTTCCTTATCTTCTTACTATTGTCAGGTATAAACGTGCAACATTGTTGCACCTGTAAAACTTTACAGACTCCGCCTTCATTTGCCAAAAACATGTCTAACGCAAGATGATTTTGCAAAACCATTGATCTCACAGCAACCATTTCCATATACACGAGCAACATTGCTCCATCATAATCAGTAGACATCTTTTCCACAATTGCTGAGAACTTTCTAATCTTGATATCATTCAAGATCAAACCAACTGATGGAATAATGGCATTAAATGTATCACCTGTAATCTCTGCTGCACTAGCTCCTCTCTTTGTTCTGGATTTTGGTCTCTTCTTCCTGACTGTATTGTCAAAATTGTCAATATGGTAGATTTTCAGAAAAACTACTCCTATGTAATATGTACCATACCAGCCTTTCAGCAGTTTGTAATTGGCATTTTTCCCACAAATTAAATAAACACCTGGTATGGCAGGGTCTTGCCCATTTAATATAAAATCCCAAACACTCCTAAACAAAAACAAATGCCCACATTTACTAGTCCATACACATTTTGTATCAGTCTTGACTGCTGCAAGAGTATCACCACCTGCAAAATGGGTAGCATCCTTTTGCCAAATCTGTAAAACTACTCCTTTTTCTATTTTGGTTTTCATTCCTTTCTCCTCTCATCCACTTGATTAATGACCTCCTTCTTGACTTGTGTGAGAATACAAGTTAAGTTATTCTTGTGTGCGAATGCAAATCGGTTGGTTGAAAGAAACCCCTGACAGTGTCAATGTTTTTTGCTTTAGCAATACTTCTCAGATGCTGATCAATAGGCACAAAGGAAAACACTAAGGGGGTGATTCCAACTCTGGCCATGCGGCCAAATTTCCGCGGTCCCCATTCCAACATTCCCGCTGGGCCGGCGGGCGATAAACAAAGTTAGCGCCTGCCGGCCCAGCGGGAATGAGGCCGCAACACAGGAGCCGGCTCCGAATGGAGCTGGCGGTGTTGCGGCGGTGCGACGGGTGTAGTTGCTAGGCAGACAGTGAAAAGCTGGCCGGGGCCCTGTTAGGGGGCCCCTGCACTGCCCATGCCACTGGCATGGGCAGTGCAGGGGCCCTGAGGGGCCCCAGGACACCCCTTACCGCCAGCCTCTTCTTGGCGGTGAAAACCGCCAGAAACAGGCTGGCGGTACGGGGGTCAGAATCCCCAGGGCAGCGCTGCCCTGGCGGATTCTCCCAGCCGGGGCAAAAACGGCGGAATACCGCCGGCCCCGGCAGGGCGACCGCGGCAGAATGCCATTTGAAGCACCGCCAGCCTGTTGGCGGTGCTTCCGTCATTCGTGGCCCTGGCGGTCCAAGACCGTCAGGGTCAGAATGACCCCCTAAATCTAAATTAGAATACAAATATTGGATATACTCATGGTTATACAATAGAGTTAGTAAAAGACTGCAAGTAAGGTTAAAGGCAAGCTGAGATATGTGATTCCTTTCTGCACTGATGAAATGATCAGTGTGCAAACATAACAATCACACACATCCATAGTTTGAATGTATTCATACAGTGATCTGTAGTATACATTTGAAGACAAATCTCCCTTTGAGTCATCAAGATGACGCAATCTCTCATCTTCATGCAAGGGATCTCGTTTTATATGTGACCCTTCCAGCACTGGTGTAACCGTGCTTTCCACTTTTCTTTCACAGATACACTCAAACCAGCAATCATTAAAATACACACAATCACACACACTATTGTTAATCCTATACATACACACTTACATTTCCTCCTTTTACCTTGATCGGAACTCATGGCTTGTCTAGAGTCAGACCAAGATAACACATTCAAAAATCAAAAACAAAAATCAAAATTCAAAATCAAAATCCAAAATATAAAGCGGCTTTCAAAAAATGTTTTACTCTTTCAGTGAGCAAAGCAAAAACAAAATCAAACATATCTCTTTCACAGAGTCTTCTTGCACTTATTTACAACAGTTCTTGATCTTCTAGAAAGTTCATCAAAGTTCTTCTCTAATTGCAAATGTTCAAAAATCACTGTTAAAAGTTCAAATGTCTCTAGAAATAAACCATCTGGCTATCATTGATTAGCGCTTCCAGCATACAATGTCCCTGATCAGCAAGTGGTAATGAAATTTCAAAGTTAAATTCCAAAGCAATTTCAAGTTCCAAAATATTCAGTCGAATCTGAATTGTCAACACAAAAGGCAATTAATTTCTTCTCCCATTTATTAGCAGCAAAGTAAGTCCATTCACATGCTGAGTGTACCTACGACTTGTAATATAGGTACAACCCAATATGTCCTGTGGGCTTGGCTATGGATAATGTAATGTGAAAATGCCAACAAGGGACTTATTTATAGCAAATAAATATAAATTGAATCAACAATAATTACAAGATGTTCAAATCATAGTGACATTTAAATGGAATTAAACGATTGTCCATTTCATTTGATATAATTGCAAGAAATTAAACTGCAGGTGTATTTTCAAAAAAGAGCTTTTGTATTTTACAATATATAAAAATATATCAATCATTGGGCAAAACATATGTAGATACATATATATGGTATGTAAAATATTATCAATGTCTCTGCTGAGCCATCTATCCATGTAACAAAAACCATACAGTAAGAATGTCCACAAAAAATGAATCATACATTGATAAGCCAAGACTCTACATTGGAGAATTAGAGATCAGTTGGCTAGTGCATTGACGTTTCAGACTCAATAGCAGATGTCAGTAAGGCCAGGCCCAAACCGAAAGGGGCTATGAACATAGCAAATGATGTCAAAAGCGGTACTGAATAAAAACACTGATGGCCTCATTATGAGTTTGACGGGCGGCGGAGTGCCAAACTGTTTGGGCTGGAAAACCGCCACTCCGCTTTCCCGCCCGTTGGTTATCCACCATGATTAGTCGAAAGATCACTAAAGCGTGTGTGGTGCAACCACAGAGAAGCCCTTTTGGAGATTAGACAACGGCCTCAGCAATCTAAACTTAAGTGTGTGACCACTTTTGGCACTCACTCTAACAAACTTAAAACGATTGTATGTAAATCTTGTAATCCGCTGGTGAGTAACCCAATCTTTCAAAACAGACCCTTGTTTGCATTTAAAAGGGGGCCGAATATTAGAGCTAAACTGGTAAAAGCATACACTGAACCTGTTATACCAAATCTCCAACAGATGCTCCAACTCCCCCTTATTATTGGACACTATAAGTGCAATAATTGTGCTGCCTGGAATACCACCAAATTTACTACATCTTTTAATATGAATGGATGTCTGTTTATTTCTGAAATATTTTTCTAATTGTAACACAAATAATGTTATCTACGGTATCATGTGCCCTTGTTGCCTTCCCTATGTTGGCAAAACCACTCAGCAAATCAAAAAATGTATTTTGCAACATCAATCAAGATTGAGGTGTAAAGATAACATTCGCCCATGGTAGAACATTTTATACAATTTCACCACACAGAGAATGACATTGTATAGTGGGTAGTTGATGTTGTCAAAACTTCACCCAGGTTAACAAACATAGATTGCTTACTATCAAAGAAAATAAATGGATATGGAGATTGAGCAGTGCCCACACAGGTTTAAAATCCTCAGTCGAATGGCTAACCTTAGCAAATCTGTAGATTTTCAATATATTGAATATCATCTCTTGATGTTACACATAACATGCATCTGTCGATTATGCTTAACATGTAATAACGCTTTATCTCTAGTGCTGACTTTGTTGAATACACAATGGGCTAATTTGTGTAATAACCTGCAATTTTGTAACCTTTACATGATTAATGTCAAATATTGTGTCAATATTACTTATGTTTAGTTTTGATGAGTCTTGATTAATTTTGATACAACATATTTTGTATACATTTCTATTCATTGCTTTTAATTCTTTCATCTTTTTAATCTTTTGACTTGTTGGTGCTCATACTGTTTCAGGACCTTTAGGCTGATGTCAATCCTTCTCTGTTTTCCCTTGGGCTGCATGCACCACGTTCCTGATTTTGTCTACGATAGATTCTGTAGGTTAGCGCATTAGCTGTTGCATGCACTTCTTCTTTTTAGTCCGTCGTCTCCAACATACGGACTCAGTCACTTTCTAACAAAGTCAGGGATGCCAGCCTACACGCGTATGAGATGCTGTTTCCTTTTGTTGATTTTCATTGGGTTCAGTTCTGATTTAATTGGTCTACTGACTCTCTGCTTAAGGTGTGGCCAACTTTGTAGACATTTTTTGAAGTGCTCTCTGGTCATGTTACGAGGAAGTTCAAACCATCTGTAGTATTTCTCAATGTTGAGTCTGTAGTCATTTGTAGAACCTATATTAACTTATCTGTTTCACAATGGGTACTGTGCAATGTTTGAAATGGGTGCACCATCACTGTCACATAACTGGCATAATTGAATGCCAAGTATGTGACCAGATAACATTGTAGAGCACTTGATGGTGCAATTAAGTTTTATTATTTTGACCGGTTTGACATTTGGGCCCTCATTACAACCCAGGCGGTCGGTGATAAAATGGCTGCCTACACCCAGGCGGGAGTCAACGTTCCGCCCACCATATTATGACCAGACAATCCACCACCATTCGGGGGCGGTACCAACTCCATCAAAAGCCTGGCAGAAACAGAGCACAAAAGTCAAAGGACTCACCATTGGAGACACAGGGAAGAACCACGGCGCCATGGAACCCGAACTACATGTATTTCTGATGATATTCTACGTTCTGCTCCACCACAAACACCAATGCCGGCGAAGACGACGACGGTGAGTACTGCCGCCTTGCACACAATGGAGGGGGGGAAGAAAACGACAGTAACACACACACGCACAACACACACCCTATACACACACACCATACACACAACCAGATGCACAAGAAAACAATTTAATCCCCCTAAATTGGCTGAATAATGCAAGGACAACAGGAATGTACCAAAGTGATTGTAATATGATCAACACAGTATAAAATAATTAGCCAAATCTACAGATATTTACAAATGTACAGCAAAAGGGACACTGCCCAGTCCTCAGTTCACCTGGGCCACATGGCTACAGGGCAAAGTCCAAGGCCCCACTTGTCACCTGCATCAATACGGAGAGAACACTGCAGGGGCATCAGTTGGCAAATAGGCAGGTACCTCAGGGGAGGGAGGGACCTCAGCCGGAAGCAGAAAGAAGACCACTGGTTCTGGAGGGGACAACATGCCCTGTGCTTGGCCCTGGGGAGTGCAAGGCCACAGTCTCTCGAGTGGGTGTCTTGCCCACTGGTTCTGGAGTTGACAGGCCGCACAGCAGCCCATGGAGGCAGGATCACATTGCGTCCACCAGCGGTGACGGCTGCACTGTGGTGGTGCTGGTGGTGGTTTTGGCAGGCTCTTGCACAGCCCCTGCACCCTAGGATGGTGCTGATGGTGGTGGTGGCAGGCTCCTGCACAGCCCCTGCACCCTCGGATGGCTGCACTGTGGTGGTGCTGGTGGTGATGGTGGCAGGCACCTGCATAGCCCCTGCACCCTGCGATGGCTGCACAACCACGATTGGTGGTGGGGGCTCCATGACAACTGCTGGTGAAGGCTTCCTCAGCTTATTGCCTGCTGGTGCAGGCTCCTTGCCCTTCTTGCCTGCTAGTGCAGGCTCCTTCCCTTTCGGATGGCAGGTGCAGGCTCCTTCCCCTTCTTTCCTGCTGTTGCAGACTCCTTCCCCTTCTTTCCTGCTGTTGCAGGCTCCTTGCCCTTCTTGCCTGCTGGTGCAGGCTCCTTCCCCTTCAGTATATGTGGCCTGGAATCCTTTCCACCACGAGTAGGTGTGGATGTAACTGGGCCCGTGGACTGTGTGGCTGAGGTGCTTGGCTGGGTTTGTGATACCCTGACCATACGTGCAGGACAGGGGGGAGGGGTAGGTAAGAGGTCAATTTGGGCAAGGAAAATCTTTTTAGGGACTTTGGGGCAGGAAGAGGGAAAAGGAATGGGAGTGGAGGATGAGGGAGTGGTTGTTGGAGGTGTCTGCTGGATTTGGGTGCAGGTGCATGGGCTGTATGCTGTTATGAGGTGAATGGCTGTTGGGTGTCTGAGTGCTTACGTTTGTGTACTTTAGGAAGGGGGCAGAAACAGTGCGAGAGGACACGGGGACGTGTGCATGGCTATTGTGGAGGTGCTAGTGGATATTGTTGTGTCTACAACTGGATGGTGTTTGTGTGAATGCCTGTGGGATGAATTGTGGTGCATTTGTTTGCCTGTGACACTCTTGGGTGTGGTCCTGTGTGCATGCTCATCTGGCTGTCTGCTTGGGATGGGTTGGGGTTGAGGTGAATGGGACTGGGAAGATGTAGTTGGAGGGGGACGGTAGAAACAGGGAAAATGGCTGCCATCAGAGAGGAGGCCAGAGCCTGAATCGATCTCTGTTGTGCCGCCAATCCAGTGTGAATGCCCTACAGTAATGCATTAGACTGTTGCATCTGGGCTGCCAGCCCCTGGATGGCATTCACAATGGTTGACTGCCCTACAGAGATAGATCTCAGGAGGTCAATAGCCTCCTCACTCGCAGCAGGGCTCACTGGGACAGGGCCCGAGGTGCCTGGGGCAAAGGAGATGCCCACCCTCCTGGGTAAGCGGGCAAAGGCAACTCGCTGAGGGGCTGCTGGGAGGGCGGTGCTGGTATGGGGGTGGCAGCTGTACCTGTAGCTGGGGTGGTCACAGATGTGTCCGACACCACCAGGGAGCTTCCATCAAAGGAGGTTTCTGAGTCTGAATTGTCCCCTCCAATTTCCGCCGTGGTGCTCCCCTCGCCCTCCATCCCACTGGTGCCCTCAGCATCGGTGGACTCTGCCTCCTGGGTCCTAGGGATGCACCTCCCTCCGTTGCTGGTGCTTCTGCTCCTCGCGGGTGATGCTAATGCACATAAGGACAGGATGACAAAACAAAAAAGGGGGGAGAGAGACAAAGGATACACTGGTCAATGGCTGCACCAACACCACCGTTGGCCTACACAGCACCCTCACACATATGGAACAGGCCTACGCAGTATGCATCGCACTACCACTGATATTGCTAGCCACCAAGGCATGAGGAGGGGCATACACCACCAACTGCAGCACACCTGGGACCCACGCAGCCCTGACCAGTAGTGCATGCTTACAAGCTAGGTAGGCAGGATTATCCCTTCAAAACCCTAGCCACCAGAGGACCTACCCTGCTATGTCAGGCCTGGCCTAGCGGCACCCACTAACACACATCCACCACCCGGATACCACCCCACCATTGTACTCACCCCTTTGTGGCTGCTGTGATGCCCTCAAGAGCCCATCCAGCTCTGGATAGGCCACCAACAGTATGCGGGCCATCAGGAGGGTCAGGGTTCAATGGGCACCTTTTCCTCATTGGGAGGCCATCCCCAGCTGGGCTTCCGCCGTCTTCTGTGCCCAGCATATCAGGTCCTCCCACCGTTTGTGACAGTAGGTGCTTGGCCTGCCATAGACCCCCAGGGTCCGCACCTCCTTGGCGATGGCACGCCATATACCCTTCTTTTGATGGGCGCTGACCTGCAGAGGCAATACACACAGGAAAATACCATTTGACAAACAGCCCAGCCAGTTACACATATGGCCTACCATACCCGTTTCCATCACCATTTGCACACACATAGCCCAACCCACAACATGTACACCACCAAAAGGACATCCACCCACCCCCCTTACACGAGGCCTTCACACACATAACTCCATGCATTCATGCCGCATGCATCATGCCCACAGTGTACTCACCTGTTGTTCTGGAGGCCCATACAGCAGTCGGTACTGGGGTAGGACGCCATTCACCACTCTCTCCAACTCCTCTGAAGTGAAGGCTGGGGCCCTTTCCCCAGTCACACAGGTCATGGTAGGTTCCAGACACAGGTCACAGCAGCACATGCAGTGTAGGTCCTCTCCTATGGAAGGTCAGGTGGCAAGTAAGGAATCAGATAGAAAATGGCGGTCACGTCCATGGCGGTGTATACCGTCACCACTGGCGTAGATCACCATTGGCCACTGTACCCCATAGGGCCCAATTATAACCAATGAGGAATTGCACGGCGGTTACCGACTGCCTCATGGCCACGGCGCACAACGTCAGCGGAATTACCTCACGTCCACCTGTCCCTCCACACAGGACAGGAGAACGCCAATTTTTAGGGGGGGGGCAGCCCTATGGAATCATGCTGCATCACAGGAGAAATAGGCACATACTGGACAAATCACACTGACCCACTACATGTTTAAAGAATGCAAACTTCTGTTGTGGCTCCAATGTTCAGTTTGTGACAGCCTCCTCACTCTTGTGTCCCGTAGATAACTACCGTTGTGGATGAATAGGAGATGGAGACATACCCCTGTGTTCAGACCCCTGATGGACTTAGCTAAAATGGAGGACAGGCACAATATCCTCATCTATAGACTGGACAGGGCCACAATCACAGATCTATGAGCCCAATTGGAGCCTGACCTGATATCTGCTATCCTTCACCCCGCTGGGACCCCCCCCTCTTGTGCAAGTGCTATCTGTACTCCATTTTCTGGCAACTGGTTCTTTCCAAGTGACAGTAGGCTTGGCAGCAGGAATGTCACAGTCAATGTTCTCAATCGTGCTGACAAGAGTCTTGTCTGCCCCGATAAAACACATGTGCAGCTACATTGTTTTCCCCCAGGTTGAGGATTTGGCCACAGTGAAGGCCGAGTTTTATGCAATGGGACATATCCCCAACATAATTGGGTTGATTGATGGTACACATATTGCATCTGTCCTGCCCCCCCGCCAGAATGAACAGGTGTTCAGGAATCATAAGAGTTTCCACTTCATGAATGTTCAGATGGTGTGCTTGGTGGACTAGTACATCTCCCACATCAATGCTAAGTATCCTGGGTCGGTACATGATGCCTTTGTGCTGAGGAATAGCAGCATCCCAAATGTGATGGCCCAACTACAGAGGCACAGGGTGTGGCTAATAGGGGAGCCCTGGTTCCCACCCAGTAGATGTTGGTGACTGCCTGTGGTGTTGGCCATATAGGGTAGTGTGTGGCTAAATGTTGTCCCTCAATATTTGCAGGTGAATCTGGTTACCCAAACCTATCATGGCTGCTGACCCCGGTGAGGTATGCCAGGACAAGGGCAGAAGAAGGTTATAATGAGGCACATGGGCGAACCAGAAGGATCATTGGAAGGACATTTGGCCTCCTGAAGGCCAGGTTCCGGTGCGTCCATCTAACAGGTGTATCCATATGCTACTCACCCAAGAAGGTCTGCCTGATAGTGGTGGCATGCTGCATGTTGCACAACCTGGCCTTCAGACGCCATATCGTGTTTCTGAAGGAGGAGGAGACTGGAGATGCCCCTGTGGCAGCAGTAGACCCTGTGGACAGTGAGGATGGGGAGGCAGAGGATGAGGATGAGGACAACAGGACCTCTGTGATCCTTCAATATTTCCAATGACACACAGGTAGGACAGTGTAACTTTACATTTCAATGACTTTGGTTGTAATCTGTGTGGCAATGGCATGCTGATATTTCCCACTTCTATGCCCACTTACTGTTCCCTCTGGCAATTCATTTTGCAGATGTTGGTGACTTGACATATACTCCTGGTGTGATCACTACAGCCAGCTACAGGTCATTACTCTGTGCTCATTCTATGTACAGTTAAGTTGCAATGTTTGTACCCGTTTAAAAAAATACATATTTGATATACATGGCATACTCCAAAATTAATTTTTTTTAAAGGGTGTTTATTGAAGTGCTAACATTTAGGGGGAAAGTGCAATGGGATGGGGCCATGATGGAGGAAAGTCCAGGATATTGTTCCAGTCTGTTTGTAGCACAGGTGCATTGTCCAAGGGTCCATAGGAAGGGGAGCAATGGCAGTTCAAGGTGGACAGGATGACTGAGTGGGACACAAGGTGGACAATCAGGAGAGTCTAATTTCCTGGCGGTGGTCTTGGCAAGTGTCTCTGGTTTCTGTCTGGATTGCAGGGAACATTTGCGGGGTGGTTCACCTTCTGCAGGGGGGTGTGTGCTAGTGGCGGGGCCTCCTGGCCACTAGCGGAAGCGAAAGGCTGTTCAGATGTCTGGCTAGTGGTGTGGGCCCGCTGGCATGCTGTTGCCTCCCTCATAATGTTGGCCATGTCTGCCAGCACCCCTGCTATGGAGATCAAGGTGTTGTTGATGGCCTGCAAGTCCTCCCTGATCCCCTGGTACTGTCCCTCCTGCAGCCGCCTGTTCTCCTGCACGTTGTCCAGGATCTGGCCCATCGTGTCCTGGGAATGTTGGTAGGCTCCCAGGATCTCGGCGAGTGCCTCCTGGAGCGTCAGTTTCCCTAGGCCTGTCCTCCCCCTGGTGCACAGCAGTCCTCCCAGTTTCCCTGTTGGCCTGTGCCTCTGTCCCCTGAACCGTGTGCCCACTTCCACTGACCCCAGGTCCCTGATTGTCTTGTGGGTGAGGTGTGGCCTGGGGTCCCCGTAGAGGTGGACACACTGCTGATTGACATGTCCTAGGAACAGAGGTGTGGGTACACTGGGTGGGTGCTGTAGTGTTTTTTCCCGATGGGGGAGGCTTGTGGTGGTGTGTGACTGGGCTTAGGTAACTGGCTGTCCAGTGGTCCCTGATGGGCCAGGTAGATCGTCCAAATCCTGAAGACCAGAGTTACTGTCATCACTGTGGGCCTCTTCTGTTGGGGGACTGGATAGTTATGGCTCCTCCTCTCCTGTGACACTGGCTGGGGTACATGTGGGGATATAAATTATGTGTTATGGTTTATGTGTATGACATATTGTCCATCCCTGGCTTCCCCTCTATGGTTGGATTTGCCCTGGAAGTTTTCACTTGTGTATGTTGGTGTATGGTGGGAATGTTGGTTCTCTATGCTGTGCATGCTTAAGTGATGAATGTCCATGCAGGGCTGTGAGGGGTGTCCGTGCATTGGTACAGCATGCAGGGCATTGGGATTAGTGAGATGTGATGGTGGGGTGTGTGGGATGTAGTGGAGTGATGGGAGTGAGGATGAGGGTATGTGCTGGCATGCAGGTAGGGAGATGATAGTAGTAGAGAGTTGACTTACCAGAGTCCATTCCTCCTCTGACTCGGGCCAGGCCCTCAGGATGCAGTATTGCCAAGACTTTCTCCTCCCATGCTGGGAGTTGTGGGGGTCCACCGCCAGTCCTCTGTAGAGCGAGCTTATGTCTTGCTGCTATGGAACGTACCTTCCCCCTTAAGTCGTTCCACCTCTTTCTGATGACATCCCTAATTCTGGGGTGCTGTCCGACGGCATTGACCCTGTCCATGATTCTCCGCCACAGCTCCATCTTCCTGGCTATTGATATCTGCTGCACCTGTGCTCCAAAAAGCTGTGGCTCTACCCTGACAATTTCCTCCACCATGATCCTTAGCTCCTCCTCTGTGAAACAGGGGTGTCTTTGCGGAGTGAGTGAGTGGTGTATAGGTGTGAGTAGTGTGTGGCTCTAGTTGTCTCAGTGGTCTTGGTGTCTCTCTGGTGGAAATAATTTGTATTCGTAAAGGGTTGTGGGTAATGTGGGTGTGTGTTTTATAGTGGTGTGGGTGTGTGGTATGTGTATGTGTGTCAGGTGTGTGTTGTTTGAATTGTCCGATGTGTTGTTGTTTTGTCTGTGGGTGTCTATTTTGAGCGCAGTGGTATGTACCACCAGTGGTTTACCGACGTTGAATGTCTGCCGTGGTGATTTGTGAATCATAATGTGGTGGGCGTTGTTCTGTTGGCGTAACGGTGTGGGTTTTGGCGGACTGGCGGATTTGTGTGAGTGGCTGAATTCTGTCGGATTGGTGTGTGTCATAATATGGTGAACGGATATCCGCGGCGGCGGCAGTAAGTTGGTGCCCGTCAGAGTGGCCATAAGTGGGATTTACCACCAATGTCATAATGAGGGCCTTGGTGTCTAAACTGGCATAATTAATTATATTGACATGTGCAATAGTATTGTTTTTTGACACATCATACCTTCATGTATTATTATTTTTATCTGTCATTGCCTCTCCAGTTGTATCTTTTGTGAATAGTTGGGGGTATCATTTGTCTAAGCAGTGATTAATGCTATTGTTTTGTTACTCATCTGGATTTTGAGGCTTTGGTAGACATTTTGATAAGTGCTATTTCCTATGTTTGTGAACTGTCGCAAGATTAGTGGTATTTGGAGACATGTGTTTTTATCTCCTTTACAAATTATAATCACTTTACAAACCTTCACAGTGTTTACCTTGGTCATTTTTATTGATTAGTTTGCCTCATATTATTCTGATGTTCTACCCAAGTTGCATGAACTGATGACTGAAATCTTTTTGTCCCTGAAATTATACATTAGGATGATGTGCTAGGTAAATTGGTTTTGTGCACCACGCATAGGTGGTTTATGCACTTTTCTTTTAGTATACTCTCTTTTCTATTAATTCATAACTTGGTGTTTTTATTTAGCACCTCTTTTGACATCATTGCTATATTTATGACACCTTTGGTGTTGGCCTTGCGTTCTCATTTTAAATATATGCAGGTGTATTTTGTAAATTATACATTTTTGGACATTTTGTCATCTGTTGGGGGATATCTTCTATTTACCATTCAGTGAAAGTCCTGATGATGGTTTCACTGGCATGCGTCATTGAGACCAAAATGTTGACGCACTTCCCAAGTCATCTCTAATTCTCCAATGTGGAGTCTTGGATTATCAATATACTGTATGATTCATTTTTGGTGGACATTCCTACTGAGTGGGTTTCTGTTACGTGGATAGATGGCTCAGCAGAAAGGTTGATAATTTTATAGATCCCATATCTGAGCAACTACATATGCTTTAGTTTATGCACCACATTGAATTTATGCTCATTAATTGATGTATTTTTTTATATTGTGTGAAATACAAAAGCTCTTTTTTACACATGCGTTTTCATTCCTTTGTGATTAGATCACATGAAATGGTCAATGGTTTAATTCTATTTAGATGTTATTATGATTTGAACATCTTTTAATTATTGTTGATTCAATTTACATTTATTTATTATAAATAAGTCCCTTGTTGGCAAGTTTCTATGATTTGACACTCTTTTTCTGATAGATCTCCTTGCTGCACAACTTTCGCTGTCACATAGATCAGATTCTTCTATGACATCAGCCTTAATTGAAAGCACATCCTTGATTGGTTCTGGGCTTTTTGCGGGCACTGGCCTCCTCTCACAGTCCTCGTTTCAGGCACAACTGGGTTTTCAATGTTCACTGATCTAGCAGGAGTCAATTGATTCTGGCTTCACCCTCATGCACCTTCGATTACTTTTGAAGTGCTCAGATTTTTACTAGTCTGTGGAAACTCTGTGACAGCCACTTGTCCAGTTCTCACAGTTTGTCTAACCTGGACACCTACAATCTTCAATTCTGACCCTAGGGGAACAGGCACTGTATCTTTAAGAGGACTTGGAACTTTGCATGTATGGCTTGCATGAACCCAATTAAGAAGATCAGCACACTTCACAGCTGTTGTAGTCACCAAGATTACCTGAAATGGCCAATTCCAGCGTGGCACTAAGCATGACTTTCTTACATGCTTCTTCACTAAAACCTAATTTCCTGGACACAAGTTGTGACACTGTTCTTGTGCTGGTTGAACAGTTGCTTCTTCACACTGGCGAGACAAAGCACAAACCACATTAGCTAGTCCTTTGCAATAATCCATCACTAAGTCATCTGAAATGTACACATGTGCATCTGCAGGTACAGCTTTTAACCTCATAGCACAACCCATAAGGATTTCCTGAGGGGACAGTCCTGTCTTTATGTCAGCTGTACTATGCATGCTCCTCAGAACAAGTGGCAAAGCATCCTGCCATTTCAACATTGTGGATGCACATACTTTAGCCAGTCGAGAATTTAGAGTTCCATTCATCTGCTGGACCAATCCAGAAGCTTCTGGTCTGTAACTGCATTGCAATATTTGCTCAAGTGCATTTGCAGGCACAGCTTTTAACCTCATAGCACAACCCATAAGGATTTCCTGAGGGGACAGTCCTGTCTTTCTGTCAGCTGTACTACGCATGCTCCTCAGAACAAGTGGCAAAGCATCCTGCCATTTCAACGTTGTGGATGCACATACTTTAGCCAGTCGATAATTTAGAGTTCCATTCATCTGCTCGACCAATACAGAAGCTTCTGGTCTGTAACTGCATTGCAATATTTGCTCAATTTGTAATGCCACACACAACAATTTTATGATCTCATCATTAAAATGAGAGCCTAGGTCTGATTATAAAGAAGCTGGAAATCCAAATCTCGGTATCAATTCCCTTACAAGGAGCTTTGCAACAGGAAGGCTATCATTCCTGTGGGCTGGGTAAACTTCCACCCAATGTGGGAACAAACACACCACCACCAACACATGTCTCAATCCATTGCAAACAGGCATCTCAATGAAATCAAGTTGTATTCAGTTGAAAGGGTCTACTGATCTGTCTATGTGGCTCAGATTAACCACAGTGCATTTCCCTACATTCATATATTGGCAGGTTAGACATCTGTGACACACAGCTTCTGCAACCACTCTGAATCTGGGATTGATCATGGAATCTCTACCAGTGTGTGCCTGACCATGGTAATACCTTGCCAATGAAGACAACAAACTGTGTGGCAACACTGCTTCTCCTTCACTGGCAACCCAAACATCATCTTCATCTCTCTGCCTGCTCTATTCCAACTTCTATGTTCTCTTCAGTCACTTCTTCCTGCAATCTCGTAACCTCTTCCCAGCTATTAATTGCTGTCATCAAGAAACTTTGCTTGTCTCACTGGTGCTTCTTCCATCGCAGCATTCCTCATTAAAGGTTGTGCTATGGGGTGCACAGTATCTGGCCACATGATCAGCATAGGCATTGCCTAATGGGATGTAATCACTTGACTTTTAATGTGCTGTACATTTCACAACTGCAATTTTCACAGCTAATTGTATTGCTTTCAACAACCGGTAAACTCTGTCACCGTTTCGGACAGGTGATCCAGAAGAGGTCACAAAACCTCTCAGAGACCATAGCTGTACAAAGGCATGAACAACACCAAAACCATTTTGACTATCAGTGAAAATGGTCACTTTAAGCTATTCAGAAACATAGCATGGTCTTTTAAGAGCAACCAACTTGACTACTTAGGTGGAAAATACTCCTTGAAGTTATGAAACTTCTATTACTCCGGAGATTGTGCAAACTGCGTAACCAGCTCTCAGAGTTCCATCATTGTCTCTTGAACAGGAGCCATCAACAAACATGACATAGTGATTTCATTTAAGGGAGTATTTTGAATATTAGGTCTTGATTTGCTGCACAGTTCAGTCACATCAAGACAGTCTTATTCCACTTCATCTTGATCATTAACATTTTCAACATTGCTAGGAATAAGCATTGCAGGATTCAACACACTGCAACGTATAATATTCACATTCAGTGATCCTAGGATCAACTTTTCATAACAGGTCAAATGGGCATTGGTCAAATGTTGAGATTTTATGTTTGAGTCAAAAGGACTTCAACTTAATAGAGGACGAAAATGCTCAGGGGGTAGCCCATAACAATGCTTTCGCACTGATCAATGCTTACACTAGCGGCAGCAACCGATTTTAAACAGACCAGGCAAAGCAGCAGCAACCGGGTCCAGTGTGACAGAAAAATAAGCCACTGGTCTGTTGACCCCTCTGTGTAACTGCATCAAAACAGATAGTGCACAGCCATCTCTTTCACAACAGAACAAAGAAAAACATTTATTGTAGTCAGGCATTCCCAAAGTTGGGGCTTGGCACAGGCTTTCTCTCAGCGTAGAGAAGGTTTTCATGCATGTGTCATCAAATGGTACCGGATTCAACATATCATTGTGTGTCAATTTCAACAAAGGTTTGGGCAACAGTGAAAAATTTGGGATCAACTGGCGGCAGTAGATGACCATTCCCAGGAACATTCCTTACAGGGATATTCATTTGCGTGATTGCTGAGATTCTCTCTTGGGACACCTTTCTTGATCTTTTCTCTATGTACTGACCTAAGTACTTCACCTCTCTTTGACAGCACTGTAATTTTGCTGGGCACACTTTATGGCCATTGTTGCCCAGGTGGATCAACAGGGCAATAGTGTCTCTACTGCAGGCTTCATGTGAGTTTGATGCAACCATCAAATCATCTATGTACTGAACTAGGACTGAATGAAATGGCATGTTCAGGAATTCTAAATTATTTTTCAAGGTATGATTAAAAATGGATGGTGACTCTGTATACCGCTGAGGCATACAACACCACGAATAAACACAGCTTCCAAATTTAAAGGCAAAAAGGAATTGGCTGTCCTAATGAAGTGGAATGGAAATGAATACCTGACACAGATCAATGACAGAGAACCATTCCACCTCACATGAAATCTGTAACAAAATCACTGCAGGATTCAGTACCACTGGACAATATGGAGCAATAATCTTGTTCCCCTTTCTCAAATCTTGGTCTATGTGGTATTTTCCATTGGGCTTCCGCAGTCCCTAAATAGGGGAATTACAGAGACTTCCCACGACCTCTTTCAGGACACCTTGTTCAACTAAAGATTAAATTACGGGGATAGTTCCAGCAATTATTTCTGGAGCCATATTTCAGGGTGGTATTCTTGGAAATAATGCATTTGGTTTCACTATGATTTCAACTGCCTTGACTCCTTTCATGAGTCTAAAGTATTTTCCTAAAAAATCGAGTGAATGAAAAATCGTGTCCCATAACGTTGGCATTTACATAGGTACCACGTTGATCCACCTCTAAGTATGCTGCTAACTTGCATTCTTCCTCATTGGAACTGTCACCGCTATAGGTTTCTGAAATTTCCTCATCACTAAAATCTATTAATGGGTATTATGTTACTAACAGGTTCACATTTGCGTTTGCTCTCTGATTCATGTTTTGCTGACAAACTCTCACTTGCTGCTGTTGTCTTGGGGCTTGAGGAACCTGCATTTGCTGAGTGACTTGAATCTGTTGGGGAACTTGCATCTGTTGTAATCCTGTAGGAACACTCACATTTTGAATTTGTGGTCTTCGGTTCTCTGAATTTGAACTTGACTTTTGTCCTCAGTCTGAGCAATACCATAATTCTGCACCAAATTATTCACATTACCGTATGGACGCTCCTGCTTCCAGTGCTCAAAACCACAGCAAGCAAGACATGGACTCAGTTTCTTAATTGACTGAACACCAACCACATTACCACTCTGATCTATCCGAACAGCATGTCCTCTACCTCTAAACTGAGACACATTGTTAACCTGCTGTTGACCCCTTGCATTCCACTAGCGTTCACCATCATTTGTGGACTCTGTGTTCCTGTCTGGGCAGATTACATTTTCATCAACATTAATTTCTCCTTCATCTTTTTCTGTTTCAATTCAATTTCATCACTACTGTACCTAGCATACTGCAGTACTTCATCAATTGGTTTGTTCTGTCAACAAATCAAATGCTGCTGAATCATGTTGCTAATTTCAGGTTTCAATCCTTTCACAATCTAAACACAGAATTACTCATGTCTTTTGCCTCAATAAGTGCTGACCTACCATGCTGTTTGAAAGCTTGCAGCAATCGCTCATAATAGTCATCAATTGAATCCTTTGTTACATGTGTTGTCCTGTCAATCTTTTGCCAATCAACATCTTTTGGGGAAACTTTGTTTTTCAGAAATTTTGCTGGATCTCTCAGCTGTTCATGAGGTGGCTAATCAACATTCGGCTTGCTCTCAACCCATAAATCAACTGGAACCACAATGTCAAATAAGGTATTCCAATCTTCCCACAGGCATTTTGAAAGTTTCACAAACCTTCTGTTTGCTTGTACCGCTCTACTGGTTTCTCTCACAATCTTGGGTAATCATTTGTAAATGACAATATGTCACTTTTGCTCCACGGGACATGTACATAACCTTCATCTAGAATCTCCCTCATTGGCAGTAATTCTACACTCTCATCAGCTTGATCTGCTCTAACCAAAAGCAAATTCTGCTTTGATTCTTTTGGTCTCTTTCCTTTACCCATCTTCCTTCCCATTTATCTAATGTTCACCATGTTTGAATATTCGTAATTAATTCTTCAATGTGCATTCTCATGCTGAGTGATCTAATTTTTGCAGTGTCCTTGGAACTAAATTCCCATCGGTAACCCTCTCTTAAAGGCTTTGATTTCTCTAATTCCACCCCATATTTTTCAGCCAATTCTTCTAATTTCTTACAAGTCAGTCCTGCACGGTGTGCAACATTTTGCACATTAAGTGCTTTCTTTTTTATTGTATGTATCTAATCTTTCCAGCTCAAGTGTTCCCTCAATTAATTAATTTTATTCTAATTTTAATCTGGCACATTCACTGTCTGGTCTTTTTCTGGGATCTCTTCTGTTCTAACACTGCTATTTACTGTACCTACTGTTCCTTTCTGACTCAGACTGTCTAACCACTCATTTAATTGTTGTCTGAAAATTCTTGCAAACTAATATTACTCCTTTGTGCCATATTTTGTGGGGTATTGCAATGCATACTGGCAATCTGATCTGGTGTGGGCGTATGTGGAATTGGAGTTCCCTGGGGACATCTCACATCTACTATTGGTCCTGTTTGATTTAACTTCTAGTTAGAATTTTCAATTCATGTAGGGGTTAAAGTTGGAACGAACAAAGTTAATCTCTCCATTTCCAAATTAGCTGAGTATAGTGAATTCTGCATATCATATGGTGAAACTCCTGCAGATACGGAATTGGAAGTCTAAAGGTTACTTCCAGAAGTACCTGAAGCATACAGTGGAACAACTGGACCTATGGTCATAGGAACCGTCAGTGCCGCTGGTCCTGTCAAATTTGTCTGACTCTGAGGAATTGGCATCCCAGCACTTTGACCTGTTAATACTGCACCAAAAGTCTGTCCTGATTGGTTTGGGGAAATACTTGGGGTTGTCTGTAGTATACATAGGAATAGTCTGGTTCAGATTTTTGCACGGGTGCTGTCACGTTAGGTGTACATTCCATCTGAATAATTTTTGCATCTGGCACTATCTGATTCACAAGTGGGGCTTGTAATGTGCTGTACTAATAATAGGAACTGGTGGATAAATTGCAGGCACCTCTATCACTGAAGTAACAGGTGTACTTGGGGCTACCTGAATCGAGCTTTGTGAAACTGGAGCTGTTGGCACACTTTGGGCTACATTCTGAACTACTCTCTCAACTGAATGATAGGCGGGGGACGATTCAGTAAAAGTTGATTTACAAAGTTGTCTTCTGAGTCACTCTCATGTGTAGCTGCCTTTTTACCCTCATCTACTCTCTGCTCTGTCTTTTCTATCTGCTTCTTTTTTGTCTTAGGTTTTGCCCTACCATCACCTACTTCTATGATAGCTGGAAACATTCTCACCCCGTCTAAAGTCTTTTTTCTCTACATTTTCTGTTCTTCAGCCCATCTAGCTTCTGCTAGTGTTTTTCTGCTCTCCTCATTCTATTCTGACTTTTTGTAGTTTCTTTTTGTCTAGCAACATGTTCCCAAATAGAAAGTGTTTCAAACTGTGCTGATCTTGGAGGAGACTTTAATTCACATGATATTCTACTCAAAGTTTCTAAGATTCTCAAATTAAAGGCTCTGTAACACGGAAAAGCCAATTAACCTTCTTTCTCAGTGGTCTTACACCACTGTTTAGCCCAAATGCATGCTCAAACTCCTCTTCCTTCTACCACTTCACATGATGGTGTTCCTTTGGGTGCTGTCTGTTCACCCTCCCTCACTGCTATAAACAAATCTTCTCTCAGCGTACTTCTTAAAGCTTTGAAAATGTTTATTTTTGAAGTAATTTCAATCAGTGATATGAATTTCAACAAAACCTGGAAGGAAATTCAATCCCACAATTCTTTTTGCAAGCTGTCCTCAAACAATGGCAACGCTGTATTGTCCATCAATACATGCATGACTTTCTCACTAAACAACCTATCCCAAAGCTGTACTCCTAACGTCACATTCACTTCAACAAGCAGCTGCAATCACTTCACAACTATTCCTTACACAACTACTCACACATACAGTGAATGCAAAAATATTGTGAGTACTAGAAAAAAGCAAAAAACTGTCTGCTCACTACGCATAGGAACTCACACACCTTGAAGCTGTATGGGCTACATTTCTGACTGTGGCTTCCACAATTACACAAATTAAACTTGGCCAGAAAATCTCACCCTGGTTTATACGGATTCTCCACATGCATTCAGGAGTCACCTAATAACAACCAACAACTCAAACGCTCTGAAGGAAAACTACTGGTGCTGTCAACGGTGCCTTATAACTGATACCTCACTGAATACAATAAATTAACCAAGTGTCTCCATACACTTGTTTATTACTTCCGGGTCTTAGGCCTCGACAGATCTGGCAACAACAACTGCGAACATTTTAGAGCACAAAGTACCACAATCACTTTGAGTACTACGACTCCACAAACACGTTACAACATCACACTTCACCGCAATTTGAAGCAAAAACACAGCATGCACAATCCCTACTTAAACATACACTGTACACTTGTAACACAACACTGCAATTTCATCAACTTCTCAAACTAGCAATAGAACAACTTTATTATCAGATTTGTCACCCTTAACACTAATCAAAATGTATAGTTCCCCTCTTCATGGGACAGAACCGTCACTCTGTCACTAGATTTGTCACTCTTAACATTCCAGAAATAAATGGTTTCCCTCCTCATGAGACAAAACCATCACTCTGCTACCAGATTTGCCAATGCATTTTTCACATCCTTTGCAGGATTCGAAAACACTTCCATGAGTCGATGGAACCTTTGGACCCAGTGAAGAGTGTTGTAACTATACACAACCGCGCGAGGGACAAGGTGACGTGGCCAGAGGCTCCCTGCCCATGCGGAGGCAGCCTGGGAGAGCCCGTGTTCATGCCAACCCCCTGCCCGAGGAGGGCTGGGAAGTGGAAGCCTCCCGACTACTGGCTGGAAGCTGGGGTCCCGCCTCCCGCAGCAGAGAACAGAGCTGGACAGAGTCAGGTGAGGCAAAGGGGAGCAGCAGACCTGGGGAGATGCCTGGGAGGCGCTGAGCATGCGAGATTGGCTCGGTCCTGGGACCGGGTGCTTTACGGGGTGCTGGAGTGAGCTACCGAGCCACGTGGGAGAGGCTTTGCGTGACCTGCACGCCTGCCACGAAGAAGAGATCAGGGCAGCATCCAACAAGGCAAACAAAGGGGGTGAAGAGAAATTGCAGCCATACGTCCCAAAAAGGATAGATCTGTCAAGGACATGCTAACCAAGCCGGCAGCTGACAAAGTGGAAGCGGACAACTCTGCGACAGGAAAACTAAGAGAGGAGGAGACAGAGGAGGACAATGGGGCACCCGTCACAAGGAGTTTTCTGGAGGGTCTTTTTACATCGCTTAGGGATGACATACAGGAGGTGAAGAGGGATCTATTGCAGGACCTGAAGGTGGTGTGCCAGGAGTTGGAGGAGGCTGGCGAGAGAGTGGCTACTCTGGAAAAGCATGAAAACGCCAGAGGTGAGGAGATCGAGCAGCTACAACAAGAAATAATTTGGCTACAGGACCAACAAATCAAACTCCATGTGCATGCTGAGGACCTGGAGAACTGGTCGAGGCGGAACAACATCCAGATCCGGGGAGCACCAACCGGAGCCGAAGAGGAGTACGTACTGGCTGACGCACGGGCCATCTTCCACCAAATCTTAGGGGAATCCTTGGACAGGGAGGTATGCATAGACAGGGTCCACAGAGTGAGGCCACCTCATGTACCACCAGCAGATATCTTAGCCTGTATCCACAACGTCCCCCTGAAAGAAAGCATACTTGGGATGGCGAGGGAGCAACATCCCCTGAACTTCCGTGGCCACACACTGCTTCTATATATGGACCTGGCTGCCATCACCCTTCAGAAACAGAAAGACTTTCGACCCTTCATCTCCCACCTAAGAGACAAAAGAGTCCCCTACTCCTGGGGTCATCCCTTCCGACTAATTTTCAGATGGGAGGGTAAACTGCACCAACTGCATTCACTGAAGGTGGCCTACAACTGGAGGAGCCCTGGAGGGGAGAGCCAGGGATAGGAGATGCGCATGTTGGCAGCCTGTATCGCATGGAAGCACCAAGCCGGACTATGGCATCAGAAAAAAGATCAGTCCTGGAGTCCATCATTGGGGACAGGAAAAAGGCAGGTAAGGACAAGGGTTGAGGGCCATGGGCCTGGACAACATGTAGCTGTATCGGGCGGGGGAGTGGGGTGGAGGAGCACCCACCGAACACCGGACTGCCACCCCAGCTCCCCTGCGCGGGGCTGTTTGACTATGTTGTTTAAGTGTGTTTGGTTTAAGGGTGGGGGTTGGGTGCACTACATTCATATGCAGTTACAGTAGCCACGCGAACTGGACCTGTACCCAGACTGAGGCTCACTTGCATGAGGGAGGAAATAACAGGACTCACATGGGGACACACTGGCTTGGCTGATGATACTTCACTCATACCACCCACATGATTGTTAAAATTGTCACACTCAATGTCAAAGTGTTGAATAAGTCAATCAAGCGCAGAGCGATCCTTTCATATCTAGAACACATGGGAGCAGACTTATGCCTCCTCCAGGAGACCCGCCTAATCTCTGCAGATCAGCATAGAATGCGGTCCAGATCTTTCCCTACACAACACTTATCCTCATGCGGGACCAAGGTGGCAGGGGTCGCGTTCCTGGTATCACGCTCCTTCCAGGGGAGGGTGGGTGACAAGATTGCCAAAATACAGGAATGCCTGCTGACTTACAGAATACACTTTGGGGGTACCCAAGTGGTTTTAGCATCTATCTACACTCTCAACAAGGGTCAGGAGGGGTTCATTTTTAGGGCTTTCGCAGAGGTTATGACTACAGACGACAGGCAGGTGCTCACAGGGGGCGACTTCAACATAGTTTTATACAAGGAATGGGACAGATCCACTTCCAGATATGGTGGGATCGGGGTTCTGCCTGCGAGAGGCTGGAGGAGTGGGGGATTCGTGACCTCTGAAGGGGCAGGCACCCTACTACTAGAGACTACACCTTCTATTTCCACACACATCAGACCTATGCCCACATCGACTTTTTCTTGGGGTCGAAGGAAATCGCACAGATGATGGGTGACATAGATATTAAGCCCTGCCCTCTATCGAACCACGCATCGGTCGTCCTTACGCTCACTTCCCCCCTCTGGGCCGATGGCCCCCACCATTGGCGAATGTGGTCCACACTCCTGATGAGGCCGCAGGTGGTCGCCCAGATAACCAAAGCCATCACTACTTACCTAGAATTTAATGACACGGTTGACACTCTGATCTCCATACTGTGGGACACGCAAAAAGTGGTAATTAGAGGGGAACTTATAGCGATATCTGCATCGGACAATAAAATCAGACGCGAGAAAAGGGCACACCTATAGTAGCAGGTGATGAACTTGAGAGGATACACAGGAGGACGGGGGCCCCGGGGGTCTGGAGACAGCTCAATGCAGCTAAGACACAATTGGCGGGGCTCGGCATGGACAGGGTGGAATATGCAGCTCTCCGACTCCGTCATTCCTATTACGTGGGTGGCAACAGATGCGGCCATCCTTTGGCCGCCAGGATTAGGGCTCAACGGCAGTCCGTGGCTGTGGCAGTGATTTGGCACCCGGAGGGACTGGTCGTAATGAGCAATATTCAGATCGCTTCGGGCTTCCGTAGCTTTTATCAGGCTCTTTACTCACCCCAACAGGCTGATCCGGGCACCCCACTGCAATATCTCAATCAGGCCAACACGACTAAACTGATATCCGTAGAGGCGGCCCCACTTGAGGCCCCCATTAGGTTTGAGGATGTAATCTCTGCAATAGCTCCATTGGAGGCCTCAAAATCTCCGGGACCAGACGGTTTCCCCAGCTCTTTCCACAATACATTCTGTAGCAGTCTGGTGCCAATCCTAACCCGACTCTTTAACAATATTATGGGATGGGGGAAATGCCATCATCTATGCTGTATGCAGCCATAGTGGTAATCCCTGAAGCCTGGGAAGGACCCTAATGAGTGTGGTTCCTACAGACCTATAAAATAGCTAAACATTGACTTCAAGCTGCTTATGGGTATTCTTGCTGCTCACCTGAACCTGATGCCTGGATTGATAGATCCCAGTCAGGCAGGTTCTATCCCGAACCAACAGTGTGGAGATAACACCAAGCAGCTACTGCACATATTAGGCAAGGCACAGCGAGCAGGGAGGAAACTGATGTTACTCAGCATAGATGCCGAGAAGGTGTTTGATCGAGCCCATTGGCCACACCTCCACACCACACTCGAACACTTTGGCCTAGGGCCCCGGTTCCTAGCCTGGATAGCGAGTGCATATAATCAACCGAGGGCCTCAGTTAGAGTTAACGGGTGACATCCACTCCCTTTTCGGTGGGTTGCAGGACCCGCCAGGGGTGCCCGCTGTCCCCTCTACTTTTTGCCCTATATATGGAGCCCTTTGCGCAGAGGGTGAGGTACAACCTGGAAATCACAGGTGTTGTATTTGGCGGGGAAGAGTATACCATTGTGCTCTACGCAGATGATGTGGTGGTGGCACTCGATGACCCATAAAGGGCCATCCCCGCCTTCCTGGAAGAGGTGGAGGCTTTCTGGACGGTGTCAGGTTTCTGGGTAAATCCCTCAAAGTTCCAGGCACTCAGACTAATGCTCCCGAGGGCGACGGTGAACGTATTAGCACAGCAATAACCCTTCCAGTGGCAGGAGGATTCCATTTCGTATCTGGGCATCCAGATAGGTAGGACAGTATCTGAATCCGCAACAAAGAACTACCAGCTCCTACTGAGAGGAGTCAAGGCTGACCTGGCAAAGTGGAGACACCATCCATCTCATGCCATTAATATGTCGTCCTCCCCAGGGCAGTATTTCTATTTCAGACACTACCGTCCAAGCTTCCTTCCAGTACCCTACAGGCGCTGCAGGGTGAAATCAATCGCTTTGTATGGGGTTGCAAGAAACCTAGAATGGCTAGCCT
This sequence comes from Pleurodeles waltl, assembly GCF_031143425.1. Lineage (NCBI taxonomy): Eukaryota > Metazoa > Chordata > Amphibia > Caudata > Salamandridae > Pleurodeles > Pleurodeles waltl. Next base: position 480,592,994 of record NC_090437.1, on the reverse strand, counting down.
TCTGGTGGGTCAATCCCCGCGCAGGGGAGGCCTGGAAATTCCAGACTTCCGGTAATATTACAAGGCTACACAGCTAAGGTACCTGGTGGAATGTTCCAGACCAGAATCGGACCACGCAGTAGCGGGCGCTTCCTTTGAAGGATCCAATTCCTACCGTGCCACTATAGGCCCTGGGGCCTGTATTCATCACCAGTCATCAGAGCCACCATGAGGGTGTGGGACCAAATGGCTGATCAAGCAACCTAACCTCCTTTCCCTCCCCCCGACAGCTATTGTATGGAAGCTGGATTACTCTCTGGGAATGTACCATGGTGCCTACCGTGCCTGGACGGCCCCTTACTGCCGCTCCATTGGACATTTGTTTGATGCAGAAGGAATAATCTCTTTAAAAAATGTTAAAAGGACCCAGTCTCTCCCAGAAACCGAGAGAATGTATTACCTCCAAATCCACCACTGGGTATCGCATTCCTCAATCAGGGAGAAGGAATGTAGACCCCTCACGCAATATGAAAGATGGCTGCTGATAAGGAGACAGACAAACACATCATTTCGGAGCTCTATGATTTGCTCAAGTGGGCAGTCCAGACTCCTAAAATCCAGAACCAGGTTCATTTGGAGACAGAACTAGGAAGATCCATGACACCGTGGGACTGGGAGGCGATCTACTGTAGGGCACACCACACAGCATGCTGCGCAACCAGCACAGAGACTGCAATGAAGATGGCTACTGACTGGTATCTCACCCCAGCTTGACTCCATCAAATGGACTACTCCCGATCATCTCTTTGCTGGAGGGGGTGCAATGGCCTAGGCACTCTGACCCACAACTTATGGGAATGTCCGAAGCTGACCTCATACTGGGAGGGAATCCTACACGACATTGATCTCCACATGAACACCCAACTCCTGCGCTTCCCGGCATATCTCACATACTAGACCTTCCAAACCCCCTGACATTTCTTCTCAAATCTATACGGGCCGACGGATGAGTCTTGCATTGGGGCAGCCTTTCAAAAGATACTTACTCACTGGGGAACACCTCAGACCCCGACGCAGCGGGGATGGCTACACAGGGTTTGGTCGATCCTGGGGATCGGAAAGCTTATTCTATTCCTCACATCACAGAGGGATTCCTACACGGAGCTATGGCACCACATCTTGTCCTTGCTCTCTGGGGAATTCAGAGAATTGACATGCCCTAGATATCTGTGACTTCTCCCCTACAAGAAAAGGAGACTACTTAATGAGTGAACAGGAGGGTAGCCATGCCAGAGATCCCATTCTTGGTCCTGCAGACATGACTATAAGCTAGCGCACCCGGCGGGAGGGGAGGCTGGAGGAGGGAGTAAAGGGGGGGGGGGGGGGCGGCTTGTTACCTGTTTGTCCCTGGGGGACTGTTGGATGATGCGACACCCTTTGAGATCTGCTGTCCTTTTTTTCCTTTTCCTACACTGAAAACCCATAATAAAGAAATTTGAACAATAACCAAAAAGCCAAAATCATGTAAATAGTGTAGAAGATTAAATTGTAAAGGTAAATAAACACCATTTGAGACACAGAAACATTCTTTAAAGTGCATGCATTAGTCAAATCAGATTGCGAAGATTTAGGAATCAGGATTTGGACAAGTTAACCCTACTGCAAACCAAATTGGGACAAGCATGTGTGGGAGCGGGCTAACACATGTGGGCAAACATCAAAAAGAAAGACAAAAATTATTTGGAAACTAATATATCTCGGACTAAGCTGAAGTGACTAAGAAAAATAAAATAGGCAGGTGTTAGCCAAAGAAAAGCAGGTCAGAGTAAAATAGCATGGCATTAGAATATAACTCTCCTAGGGTCAGAATTTAATTCAGTTTCATCAGTAAAGCATGTAGATCATCTGCAAAGTCTGTTAAACGCACCATCAGGACACATTGCAGAACATGGGCTGCACAGGGAATTCAGGAAACATCCAAGGTTCAAGTTAACAGAACAAGATTCTAAATGGGACTGACTCAAACTTAGTAAATCCATATCTTAATCAAAAATATTCCAAACAGATTGATTGGTCAGTCAGATAAGTCCATATTACGCAAAAGGGGCAAGGTCCAATAAGAAATGTGGCACAAATCAAGTTTGCAACATCCTAAAACTTTCCCAAGTTTGGTGAGAACTCATTTCTCCTTTCCGTGTGAATCCAATAGTTTAACAAGTTTGTACATCATTTGTTCTAATCCGCATTCCTTCTCATGGTACAAGATGATTTCAACAGTTCACATGAGAAAATTCTATTGAACAAAAGCAACTGCTTCAGTGTCCAGGTCCTTGTGTACCAGAATCATGGTCATTGGGAAACAAGTTTTGCACATTTGAACAATGGGACCCTTTACTATTACATGGCTGCAAATACGAAGTCTGCAGGCCTACTTATGCTAACACAAGAAATATAATGCATTAATATTGTTATCAATAAAACACACATAATATGAAAACTTATAAATTCAACATTAATAATATATCATCAGAATATGTAAAAATATTTCATTAATAATTGCAATCTTGGGGGCGTGGCCAAGGCGTCAAGATGTTGGATGCACTTTCATAGTGCTCCGGAACCCCTCTGTCATCCGCCTTGAATCCGCCCGGAATCCTCCCGCATGAGTGGCCCCCTCCTGTCGGGAGGACATTATAACCCCCTGCCCCGAGGCGAGCGGTGAAAATTAAGCCCGGGCCCGGCCCGAAAACCCAGACAGACCCAGAGAGTCCGCGGCCTGAAGTCAGCCGCGAGGAGAGGCCGAGCATACCGGAGACGTGGAGGCCCAGAGTCAGTGCGGAGCCCACCGGGGCCAATCCGAGGAGGAGAGCGAGGACGACCTCCAGCCTTCTGCCTCCTTCCTTCCTTCCTCCTCCCCCCCTCCTCGGCAGACAGGGGGGCGGCCCGGATCCTGGACTGAGAGAGACTGAGACCCCGGCTTGGAACCGATGGCCGAGATGCGCAGCGAGGCAGAGGTCGGCCCTGATTGAAGCTGCGAGGGATAGACACCCCCTCTGCCCCCACCGCTTTCTCCCTCCCCCCCACCCAAGGTGAGGGGGGAAGAACGCCCAACACCGGGGGCCCACTCCTCTGTCTCCCGTTCCTCCTGTCCTGCGCTTTCCCGACCGTAGCCGCAGCGGAGAGGTGGTGCAGACCCAGACACCAATCATCCCTGCAACAAGGGACATTTGGACGCTCTCCGTGCCACTGGCTGGGGATAGGGAGCTGGAGGCCCTTGAGAATGTGCTGGCATGGGGCCTGGCGCGGACGGACCCGTGCCGGGCCCGGGCGACGATCTACCGGAGACAGCAGGAAAGAGGGGGTGGAAGCCCAACATAGTCTATTGCAAAGAGAGAGACACTTGGCGCTTGGGGTCGGGGCCATGCATGACAATGAGAACCTAAGCAAAACACTGCTTCAGACCCCGATAAAGAAAACGCAATAAAATCATGGGCAAAGATAAGGCGTCAAGACAATCGACAGCCCAAATGCGTATAGAACAGTATGCTACAAAAGCAGCTGGACCCCGAACAGAGGCCCGCACCCAGGGCGAAAAGGAAGACCAACCGATGACCTCCAGAGACTTGGAAACAATTCTTCAAGCCATCCACATATCCCAGGCCGCGATGGAGGCCAGGGTTTGGGAGGTCAGGGAGGAGGTGACCCTGGTTCGTCAAGACCTTAGCAACGCCACGGCCCGAATCACAGAGGCGGAGGCCAGAATATCCACAGTGGAGGATGAAGTAAAGGCCCTCAGAACACAGGTGTCCATACTCACATCTCGAACGTCAGAGTTACACCGAAGAGCTGAAGATGCCAAAAACAGGTCAAGACGTAACAATCTCAGAATGGTTGGGCTTCCGGAAGACACAGCCACGGCATCCCTTACCACATTCCTAGAGGAGTGGTTCCGCTCCTGGATCCCAAAGGATCGCCTCACTCCATGGTTTGCCATCGAGCAAGCCCACAGAGCCCTGCAGATGAGACCTCCGCCCGGACCCATGCCGAGACCGGTGATTCTCCGCCTCTTTAACTTTAAAGACAGAGACATGATCCTACAAGAGGCCCGTGCTTGAGGAGACCTCCTCTGCAGTGGAGTTAAAGTCCTCCTCTTTCCTGATTACACACAAGATGTACAACAAATGAGGCGCTCTTTTCTCGAGGTCAAGCAAAAACTAAGAACAATGAACATTCAATACCGACTACTGTTTCCTGCGAAACTGCGGGTGGTCCATGGAAACAAGACCCACTTCTTCGAACAACCAACCGCGGCATGGACATGGCTAACAGAAGAACTGCCGCTCAGACCGACTGGTGAACAAACCGAATGGCCACTGAGTGGGAACAAAGCCAACTACTGACCGAAACGAACAGCCATTAAGGGACACCGCAAGCGGTCGAGAAGACGCAGGGGAGGATGGGGCTCCTGCTCGAACTCCCCACTAGTGGCCACATCTACCACATCTAACAACCCAAAGGACCAGAGATCACCACAGAGATCTGAGGAGAACGAGAGAGACTTAGAACAGCGGAGCCCATCCCAGGCCGGGGCAGACTCGCCGGGAACCACAGACCTATCCTGTCGCCCGGCAATATAACTTGGGGCTTGGAGGGGGTCCTCTGGGCGGGGGGAGGCAAAATATGTTAAAGTACTAATGTCATCAAGAAATAATCATTGTTAACCCGTTGAATGCGGGCGTCGGCCACTGGCCGACGCCCACACTCCCTCCCTGGTGCGGGTCACGACCAGTGGCCGACACCAGGGAGGGGGTTAAAAATCCTCCGGTGCAATGCACCGGAGGAATTTATTTATTTTTTTTTTCACCGTAGGAGACGCGGAAGAGCTTCCGCGTCTCCATCCCACCCCCCTCCCGCCCCCTTATGACGTCAGCGCGCCGCGAGGCGCGCTGACGTCACATTTTTTCCCCACCGGAGAAGGAGAGACGGAGGTAAGCGTTCTTTCCTTCTCCGGTGGGGAAAAAAAGGCCAAAACGGCCTCCCCAGATGCCAGGGAGGCATCGATGGAAAGGGGAGGCTCTCCCCTTTCCATCGATGCCTCCCTGGCACCGTTTCCTGGCCGTGGATCGCAGCGCGGCTGCGATCCACGGCCAGGAAACGCCCCTAGGCACCAGGGATCTTCTTTGGGGGGGTCGCCCCCCTCGTAAAAGGGCCACCCCCCCCCCGGCAATATTTAAATTATTGACACTGTTTTGGGGGGCGATCGCGCCCCCCACAAAAAAAAAGAAAAAAAAATGAAAAAAAAAATGGCGGGGTCGGCCCTTGGAACACGGGCCGACCCCAGGGAAAAAAAAAAAAACGTCGTTTTGCCTGGGGAGGCCGATCGCCCCCCCAGGGTAAAAAAAAACAAAAAAAAACAAATTGTTGGTGGTCAGCCCTTAGGGTGACCATCAATGGGGCCATTTTTTTTTTTATTCATGTGTGCTTTGCCGAGGGCAAGCACACATGTATAAAAAGAAAAAGATTTGTGACATGAGTCTCATATATATGTGTATATATGTATACACATATATATATCTATATAGATATATATATCTATATAGATATATATATATATATATCTATATAGATATATATATATATATATATAGATAGATATATATATTTTTTTCAGGACAAGCATTGCAGCGTCCATGTGCTGCTTTTCTGACTTGTTGGTGTGTATCTGGGCTTCTAACAACGCCCACCTCACGCCCATCACTACCACTCCTTTGATGGCATTGGAAAATGATTTACCTTTGTCCCTCCTTGGGGAGGTTTTGCTACCGCCTTGGCCATCGCCCCTGGTACATGGCTAATTGCACTTTTGCTGTTACGTTTAACTGCGAGCGAACTTCTTTTCCTTTTGTGTAACTCTTCACATGATGCTCATGGTGGCCATGGCGCTGTGAATCGGCTCTCTTATGTGAAAGAGTTTAACTTTAAATTATCAATTTATGTGTTAAGAAAAGTTGGGTTAGGAGTTTATAACGCTAATAGCTCTAACTCGAGCAGATGCGAGACCCATTGCATTGTAAATGCTTGTTATTCTTGTGTGTGTTGTTTTATAATGGTGAACAATTTCACCGCACTCCACGAGGACCGTGATCAAGACTCCTTGGTGAGTTGAAACACGTTGGTGGTTATTGACTGCAATAAAATACACGTTTATTTGTACTTCATGGAGTGCGGTGAAATTTTTCGGCATTAGATAATTTCTAGATTGGTCTTCCCTGTCACTGGGCACCGGCAGTGGAGTGTGCCGCCCAGCAACCCTTCAACCACTTTGTTTCTAAACATATAAATATATATATATTATTATATATATATATATATATATATATATACACAATATGCATGCATGTCTTTTCTGTAGTGGCAGTTTTGCTGGATAGTACTGAGGGAATTAGAAGAGGAGGTAATGGGAGGCAGAGCACCAAAAATGACTGTTGCACAGGGTGTGTGGTAAGGTGAAGTAATACATTCTTTTTTTGTTTTTTTCAGTGTTTTCAGAGAATCTGCAGAATTGGAGAAGAAGCGAAGGTAAGGTGACGACATTTCCTGTTGTACACAACAAACATACCAACAAGCAATTTTGTGACTATCTGCCTTCTACGTAGGATAGTAATTTAGAGGGACAGTTTAGCCAGTTGCAGAGATGGCGTCTCGTTGGATGACTGCTGATCAAGCCCTAGCTCGGGTTATGGAGGACAGTTCTGATGTAGGCTCAGAGACTGAGACAGCAGACACTGAGACAGCATCTGAGGGAGAGGACAATGGGGCAGATTCTGGGAGTGATTTTTCAGTCGGCGGAGTCCCATCTGACGACACCTCTTCCAGTGAGTCTGAAGGAGACAATGACGACATCCGTGCTGTCCCTTCGCAAGCACATTCTGGGCAGCGGGACCACATTGGGTTAGCCGAACCCAGAGAGCACGTGCTTGCTGCCGCAAGCACAGAACGAGTGCTCTCTTGGCAGCCCCCCTGTTTGGTTCAGCCCCAAATTCCACCTTTTACTGGTGACGCTGGATGTAAAGTCGATACAGCTAACTTTTTGCCAGTCGACTACATCTATCTGTTTTTGGATGTTGACTTTCTTCAGAAAGTTGTGCAGCAAACAAATTTGCGTGCAGACCAATTTCTGAGGGAGCGCGGAGGCACTCTAGGGCCCCGTTCTAGGGCACGCCAGTGGACTCCCACTTCGCTGGCGGAGTTGAAGATATTTTTGGGCCTTACCCTCAAAATGGGGTTAGTACAGAAACCCACCTTGCAGTCCTACTGGACGACTCGCACGGTTTGGGTAACTCCCATCTTCGCACCATACATGAGCAGAGATCGTTTTTTGCTACTGCAGCGCATGCTGCATTTCAATGACAATTCTGCTGCATTGCCCCGGGACCATCCAGATCATGACAGGTTGTTCAAAATTCGGCCTGTCGTGGAACATTTGTCTGCCAGGTTTCCAGAGATCTATACTCCTGGAAAGAATATAGCAGTCGATGAGTCCTTGATCCTGTACAAAGGACGGCTGCTTTTCAGACAGTACATTGCGAGCAAAAGAGCTCGCTATGGCATAAAGCTGTACATGCTGTGTGAGAGCTCTACTGGCTATGTGTACAGCCTGAGAGTGTATACAGGGAAGGATTCTACCCTAAACCCTGTAGGTTGCCCTCCCGCGTTAGGGGTCACAGGTAAGATTGTATGGGAACTTGTCCAGCCACTTCTTCACAAAGGTTATAACCTTTATGTGGACAATTTCTATACAGGAGTAGAGCTGTTCCGTGAGCTCTACAAAGCTGGCACTGTGGCCTGCGGTACAGTTCGTTGTAACCGCAAAGGATTCCCGCGGGAGCTTGTTTGCAAGAAGCTCCAGAAATCACAGAGTACTGCATTGCGTTCTAACGAACTGCTCGCAGTCAAGTTCCTAGATAGACGTGATGTATACGTGCTCACTACAATTCATGATGAGAGCACTTCTCCCATCACGGTTTGGGGTCAGATGACCGAAGTCCACAAGCCCATCTGTATACTCGATTACAATAAGTACATGGGTGGAGTGGACAAGAACGACCAGGTTCTTCAACCATACAATGCGTGTCGTAAAACTCGCACTTGGTACAAGAAACTGTTTACCCACCTGATTCAGATGGCAACATATAATGCGTATGTTGTTTACCGTCAGACAACAACAGGAAGACTCATGACTTTCCTTGACTTCCAGTTGTCTGTAATTGAAAGCCTCACTGCTGTTACTGAAGAAGCAGCAGCCTCCACCTCATATGTTCTGGAGGATGTGGCAAGGCTGCAGGAGCGACACTTTGCTGATCGCATACCTAAAACACCCAAAAAGGATCGCCCATGTCGTCGCTGTAAAGTGTGCTCAAAGCATGGAAAGCGGCAGGAGAGTCGGTATTACTGTCCCCAGTGTCCATCACAACCAGGCCTCTGTATCCCTACTTGCTTTACGCTGTATCATACTAAAGCAAAGTTCTGGGAAATCGACTGAGGTTGAGCTGCTGTTGGGTAATCCTTTCAGTGGCAGTGCATGGATACCGAACGTCCATGGGCCACTGCTTCGTTAGGCAAGGAGCCACAGAATTTTACTTCATCATGGACTTCCTTTTGGCGTGGTCGGTGTTCTGTTCAATTAACATGCATTTTCTTCCCCCTACTGCATATACTAGTAGACAGAACATATGCCACATTGCCACGGAGTGCCCTTTCTTCACCTGCATGTCTTCCTTACTTTCAACGGTAGATATGCTCTCTCAGTTTGAGAAATCACTTTGTAGGGCATACTTGGAAGCCCCCAACTTGCTTCCACAAACTAGTATAGGTTCACTTGGCTATTATACCGGATTAGCCAGGACTCTGATGAGAACAGAGACATGGATGGGTAAGGAAAGCTTATGGTAGGAGTGCCTTCACAGGGTTATTGCACAGGTAGAAGGCAGATAGTAAAGGTAGTACAGATGTACATCATCTACACCTATGGATTCAAACCCATTGGTGCCATCCCAGCACTAAAGGAGAATGACTTGTATAGGTCAGTGTTTGACCTGCTTTTCATGTTCATCCTCCATCAGAACTTAGTAGATGTTCAGTTTGCTGTATAAGTGCATTATAGTCACATCACTGCACATAATGTTGGCTGGGACATATGCTACGTTCTCATGGACTCCCCTATGTACCAAACACTACCCTTTTCCATAGCCTATGACCTTCTCTTTAGGGAACATCATGAGAAATCCCCAGCATGTCTCCCTTAGTTTCAAAGGTAGATATGCTCACTCAGTTCGAGGAATCGCTTTGTACGGCATACTCGGACACCCCCAACTTGCATCCACAAACTGGAAGGAGTTGGATTTAGCACAGAGATTGCGCTAAAGGCGCATGAAAAACATGTCTTCCTGAGCCTCAGGTGGCTGTCACAGGAGTCATTAGTAAAGGTTTGTTACGCATGCATTTGGTAATGTTAAGGAAGAAGGAGGCAGGTAGCCTATGACCTTCTCTTTAGGTAACAGCATGAGAAATCCCCAGCATGTCTCCCTTAGTTTCAAAGGTAGATATGCTCACTCAGTTCGAGGAATCGCTTTGTACGGCATACTCGGACACCCCCAACTTGCATCCACAAACTGGAAGGAGTTGGATTTAGCACAGAGAGTGCGCTAAAGGCGCATGAAAAACATGTCTTCCTGAGCCTCAGGTGGCTGTCACAGGAGTCATTAGTAAAGGTTTGTTACGCATGCATTTGGTAATGTTAAGGAAGAAGGAGGCAGTTACTTGACAGGTGGTAAAATGTAGTCAAACTTATTCCGTTCTGTGGCGTGTGAATGTGATGGGCCCTTGTCTGGCAGCGGTAAGTTAATGTGAGTGGAGTGATTGATTGGATTGGGCCCGTGGCTGGCGATATGAAAGGGTTGTTTGTTGTGCGTGAATGGCGTGTGAATGGACCATAAAGAGGTTGGTGCCTGGACGCGGCTTTATGGCCCACCTTCAGAAGGCTTGGTTTCAACATTCAGATACTTTGATAAGTAATCATGCTTTAAAACCATCATTTCTGGAGGTGCTAAAACCAACCAGTGTGAGTGGTGGGTTAACTTTAACAAACTAGTACCAGGGGAGACCAAGGGTGCAGGACTTGCATGGCTCTCACCAGTTTTCCTTCACCCAGAATCCCCTTGAAATTACATTATGTGCTTAAAAAACACATTTTCCTTGCATTCCAATGAGCAGAAGTCCAGGGATCTGCAGGGATCCTCAAAATTCCTACCACCCAGTGTTTCCCCAGTTGTCCTGATAAAAACACAACCCCGCTTGTGTGCCTGCGCCTAGTGCCTGCTTCAGGAATGAATCACTCCAGGGTTAACAGTAGACCTCAAGCAAGGACTACCATTGACCCTTGTGTGATCCATTCCTGTCGCGGGCGCTAGGCCTACCCACACAAGTGAGGTATCATTTTTATCGGGAGACTTGGGGGGACACTGGGTGGAAGGAAATTTGAGGCTCCTCTCAGATTCCAGAACTTTCTGTCATCGAAATGTGAGGAAAACTTGTTTTTTTAGCCACTTTTTGAGGTTTGCAAAGGATTCTGGGTAACAGAACCTGGTCAGAGCCCCGCGAGTCACCCCATCTTGGATTCCCCTAGGTCTCTAGTTTTCAAAAATGTACAGGTTTGGTAGGTTTCCCTAGGTGCCGGCTGAGCTAGAGGCCAAAATCTACAGGTAGGCACTTTGCGAAAAACAGCTCTGTTTTCTGTGATGTGTCCACGTTGTGTTTTGGGGCATTTCCTGTCGCGGGCGCTAGGCCTACCCACACAAGTGAGGTATCATTTTTATCGGGAGACTTGGGGGGACGCTGGGTGGAAGGAAATTTGAGGCTCCTCTCAGATTCCAGAACTTTCTGTCACCGAAATGTGAGGAAAACTTGTTTTTTTAGCCACTTTTTGAGGTTTGCAAAGGATTCTGGGTAACAGAACCTAGTCAGAGCCCCGCGAGTCACCCCATCTTGGATTCCCCTAGGTCTCTAGTTTTCAAAAATGTACAGGTTTGGTAGGTTTCCCTATGTGCCGGCTGAGCTAGAGGCCATAATCTACAGGTAGGCACTTTGCAAAAAACAGCTCTGTTTTCTGTGATGTGTCCACGTTGTGTTTTGGGGCATTTCCTGTCGCGGGCGCTAGGCCTACCCACACAAGTGAGGTATCATTTTTATCGGGAGACTTGGGGGGACGCTGGGTGGAAGGAAATTTGAGGCTCCTCTCAGATTCCAGAACTTTCTGTCACCGAAATGTGAGGAAAACTTGTTTTTTTAGCCACTTTTTGAGGTTTGCAAAGGATTCTGGGTAACAGAACCTGGTCAGAGCCCCGCGAGTCACCCCATCTTGGATTCCCCTAGGTCCCTAGTTTTCAAAAATGTACAGGTTTGGTAGGTTTCCCTAGGTGCCGGCTGAGCTACAGGCCAAAATCTACAGGTAGGCACTTTGCAAAAAACAGCTCTGTTTTCTGTGATGTGTCCACGTTGTGTTTTGGGGCATTTCCTGTTGCGGGCGCTAGGCCTACCCACACAAGTGAGGTATCATTTTTATCGGGAGACTTGGGGGGACGCTGGGTGGAAGGAAATTTGAGGCTCCTCTCAGATTCCAGAACTTTCTGTCATCGAAATGTGAGGAAAACTTGTTTTTTTAGCCACTTTTTAAGGTTTGCAAAGGATTCTGGGTAACAGAACCTGGTCAGAGCCCCGCGAGTCACCCCATCTTGGATTCCCCTAGGTCTCTAGTTTTCAAAAATGTACAGGTTTGGTAGGTTTCCCTAGGTGCCGGCTGAGCTAGAGGCCAAAATCTACAGGTAGGCACTTTGCAAAAAACAGCTCTGTTTTCTGTGATGTGTCCACGTTGTGTTTTGGGCCATTTCCTGTCGCGGGCGCTAGGCCTACCCACACAAGTGAGGTATCATTTTTATCGGGAGACTTGGGGGGACGCTGGGTGGAAGGAAATTTGAGGCTCCTCTCAGATTCCAGAACTTTCTGTCACCGAAATGTGAGGAAAACTTGTTTTTTTAGCCACTTTTTGAGGTTTGCAAAGGATTCTGGGTAACAGAACCTGGTCAGAGCCCCGCGAGTCACCCCATCTTGGATTCCCCTAGGTCTCTAGTTTTCAAAAATGTACAGGTTTGGTAGGTTTCCGTAGGTGCCGGCTGAGCTAGAGGCCAAAATCTACAGGTAGGCACTTTGCAAAAAACAGCTCTGTTTTCTGTGATGTGTCCACGTTGTGTTTTGGGGCATTTCCTGTCGCGGGCGCTAGGCCTACCCACACAAGTGAGGTATCATTTTTATCGGGAGACTTGGGGGGACGCTGGGTGGAAGGAAATTTGAGGCTCCTCTCAGATTCCAGAACTTTCTGTCATCGAAATGTGAGGAAAACTTGTTTTTTTAGCCACTTTTTGAGGTTTGCAAAGGATTCTGGGTAACAGAACCTGGTCAGAGCCCCGCGAGTCACCCCATCTTGGATTCCCCTAGGTCTCTAGTTTTCAAAAATGTACAGGTTTGGTAGGTTTCCGTAGGTGCCGGCTGAGCTAGAGGCCAAAATCTACAGGTAGGCACTTTGCAAAAAACAGCTCTGTTTTCTGTGATGTGTCCACGTTGTGTTTTGGGGCATTTCCTGTCGCGGGCGCTAGGCCTACCCACACAAGTGAGGTATCATTTTTATCGGGAGACTTGGGGGGACGCTGGGTGGAAGGAAATTTGAGGCTCCTCTCAGATTCCAGAACTTTCTGTCACCGAAATGTGAGGAAAACTTGTTTTTTTAGCCACTTTTTGAGGTTTGCAAAGGATTCTGGGTAACAGAACCTGGTCAGAGCCCCGCGAGTCACCCCATCTTGGATTCCCCTAGGTCTCTAGTTTTTAAAAATGTACAGGTTTGGTAGGTTTCCCTAGGTGCCGGCTGAGCTAGAGGCCAAAATCTACAGGTAGGCACTTTGCAAAAAACAGCTCTGTTTTCTGTGATGTGTCCACGTTGTGTTTTGGGGCATTTCCTGTCGCGGGCGCTAGGCCTACCCACACAAGTGAGGTATCATTTTTATCGGGAGACTTGAGGGGACGCTGGGTGGAAGGAAATTTGAGGCTCCTCTCAGATTCCAGAACTTTCTGTCATCGAAATGTGAGGAAAACTTGTTTTTTTAGCCACTTTTTGAGGTTTGCAAAGGATTCTGGGTAACAGAACCTGGTCAGAGCCCCGCGAGTCACCCCATCTTGGATTCCCCTAGGTCTCTAGTTTTCAAAAATGTACAGGTTTGGTAGGTTTCCCTAGGTGCCGGCTGAGCTAGAGGCCAAAATCTACAGGTAGGCACTTTGCAAAAAAACACCTCTGTTTTCTGTGATGTGTCCACGTTGTGTTTTGGGGCATTTCCTGTCGCGGGCGCTAGGCCTACCCACACAAGTGAGGTATCATTTTTATCGGGAGACTTGGGGGGACGCTGGGTGGAAGGAAATTTGAGGCTCCTCTCAGATTCCAGAACTTTCTGTCATCGAAATGTGAGGAAAACATGTTTTTTTAGCCACTTTTTGAGGTTTGCAAAGGATTCTGGGTAACAGAACCTGGTCAGAGCCCCGCGAGTCACCCCATCTTGGATTCCCCTAGGTCTCTAGTTTTCAAAAATGTACAGGTTTGGTAGGTTTCCCTAGGTGCCGGCTGAGCTAGAGGCCAAAATCTACAGGTAGGCACTTTGCAAAAAACAGCTCTGTTTTCTGTGATGTGTCCACGTTGTGTTTTGGGGCATTTCCTGTTGCGGGCGCTAGGCCTACCCACACAAGTGAGGTATCATTTTTATCGGGAGACTTGGGGGGACGCTGGGTGGAAGGAAATTTGAGGCTCCTCTCAGATTCCAGAACTTTCTGTCATCGAAATGTGAGGAAAACTTGTTTTTTTAGCCACTTTTTGAGGTTTGCAAAGGATTCTGGGTAACAGAACCTGGTCAGAGCCCCGCGAGTCACCCCATCTTGGATTCCCCTAGGTCTCTAGTTTTCAAAAATGTACAGGTTTGGTAGGTTTCCGTAGGTGCCGGCTGAGCTAGAGGCCAAAATCTACAGGTAGGCACTTTGCAAAAAACAGCTCTGTTTTCTGTGATGTGTCCACGTTGTGTTTTGGGGCATTTCCTGTCGCGGGCGCTAGGCCTACCCACACAAGTGAGGTATCATTTTTATCGGGAGACTTGGGGGGACGCTGGGTGGAAGGAAATTTGAGGCTCCTCTCAGATTCCAGAACTTTCTGTCACCGAAATGTGAGGAAAACTTGTTTTTTTAGCCACTTTTTGAGGTTTGCAAAGGATTCTGGGTAACAGAACCTGGTCAGAGCCCCGCGAGTCACCCCATCTTGGATTCCCCTAGGTCTCTAGTTTTCAAAAATGTACAGGTTTGGTAGGTTTCCCTAGGTGCCGGCTGAGCTAGAGGCCAAAATCTACAGGTAGGCACTTTGCAAAAAAACACCTCTGTTTTCTGTGATGTGTCCACGTTGTGTTTTGGGGCATTTCCTGTCGCGGGCGCTAGGCCTACCCACACAAGTGAGGTATCATTTTTATCGGGAGACTTGGGGGGACGCTGGGTGGAAGGAAATTTGAGGCTCCTCTCAGATTCCAGAACTTTCTGTCACCGAAATGTGAGGAAAACTTGTTTTTTTAGCCACTTTTTGAGGTTTGCAAAGGATTCTGGGTAACAGAACCTGGTCAGAGCCCCGCGAGTCACCCCATCTTGGATTCCCCTAGGTCTCTAGTTTTCAAAAATGTACAGGTTTGGTAGGTTTCCCTAGGTGCCGGCTGAGCTAGAGGCCAAAATCTACAGGTAGGCACTTTGCAAAAAACAGCTCTGTTTTCTGTGATGTGTCCACGTTGTGTTTTGGGGCATTTCCTGTCGCGGGCGCTAGACCTACCCACACAAGTGAGGTATCATTTTTATCGGGAGACTTGGGGGGACGCTGGGTGGAAGGAAATTTGAGGCTCCTCTCAGATTCCAGAACTTTCTGTCATCGAAATGTGAGGAAAACTTGTTTTTTTAGCCACTTTTTGAGGTTTGCAAAGGATTCTGGGTAACAGAACCTGGTCAGAGCCCCGCGAGTCACCCCATCTTGGATTCCCCTAGGTCTCTAGTTTTCAAAAATGTACAGGTTTGGTAGGTTTCCCTAGGTGCCGGCTGAGCTAGAGGCCAAAATCTACAGGTAGGCACTTTGCAAAAAACAGCTCTGTTTTCTGTGATGTGTCCACGTTGTGTTTTGGGGCATTTCCTGTCGCGGGCGCTAGGCCTACCCACACAAGTGAGGTATCATTTTTATCGGGAGACTTGGGGGGACGCTGGGTGGAAGGAAATTTGAGGCTCCTCTCAGATTCCAGAACTTTCTGTCACCGAAATGTGAGGAAAACTTGTTTTTTTAGCCACTTTTTGAGGTTTGCAAAGGATTCTGGGTAACAGAACCTGGTCAGAGCCCCGCGAGTCACCCCATCTTGGATTCCCCTAGGTCTCTAGTTTTCAAAAATGTACAGGTTTGGTAGGTTTCCCTAGGTGCCGGCTGAGCTAGAGGCCAAAATCTACAGGTAGGCACTTTGCAAAAAACAGCTCTGTTTTCTGTGATGTGTCCACGTTGTGTTTTGGGGCATTTCCTGTCGCGGGCGCTAGGCCTACCCACACAAGTGAGGTATCATTTTTATCGGGAGACTTGAGGGGACGCTGGGTGGAAGGAAATTTGAGGCTCCTCTCAGATTCCAGAACTTTCTGTCATCGAAATGTGAGGAAAACTTGTTTTTTTAGCCACTTTTTGAGGTTTGCAAAGGATTCTGGGTAACAGAACCTGGTCAGAGCCCCGCGAGTCACCCCATCTTGGATTCCCCTAGGTCTCTAGTTTTCAAAAATGTACAGGTTTGGTAGGTTTCCCTAGGTGCCGGCTGAGCTAGAGGCCAAAATCTACAGGTAGGCACTTTGCAAAAAAACACCTCTGTTTTCTGTGATGTGTCCACGTTGTGTTTTGGGGCATTTCCTGTCGCGGGCGCTAGGCCTACCCACACAAGCGAGGTATCATTTTTATCGGGAGACTTGGGGGGACGCTGGGTGGAAGGAAATTTGAGGCTCCTCTCAGATTCCAGAACTTTCTGTCATCGAAATGTGAGGAAAACATGTTTTTTTAGCCACTTTTTGAGGTTTGCAAAGGATTCTGGGTAACAGAACCTGGTCAGAGCCCCGCGAGTCACCCCATCTTGGATTCCCCTAGGTCTCTAGTTTTCAAAAATGTACAGGTTTGGTAGGTTTCCCTATGTGCCGGCTGAGCTAGAGGCCATAATCTACAGGTAGGCACTTTGCAAAAAACAGCTCTGTATTTTGTCAAAAAATGGGATGTGTCCACGTTGTGTTTTGGGGCATTTCCTGTCGCGGGCGCTAGGCCTACCCACACAAGTGAGGTATCATTTTTATCGGGAGACTTGGGGGAACATAGAATAGCAAAACAAGTGTTATTGCCCCTTATCTTTCTCTACATTTTTTCCTTCCAAATATAAGAGAGTGTGTAAAAAAGACGTCTATTTGAGAAATGCCCTGCAATTCACATGCTAGTATGGGCACCTCGGAATTCAGAGATGTGCAAATAACCACTGCTCCTCAAAACCTTATCTTGATCCCATTTTGGAAATGCAAAGGTTTTCTTGATACCTCTTTTTCACTCTTGATATTTCAGCAAATGAATTGCTGTATACCCAGTATAGAATGAAAACCAACTACAGGGTGCACCTCATTTATTGGCTCTGGGTACCTAGGGTTCTTGATGAACCTATAAGCCCTTTATATCCCCGCAACCAGAAGAGTCCAGCAGACAAAACGGTATATTGCTTTCAGAAATCTGACATCGCAGGAAAAAGTTACAGAGTAAAACATAAAGAAAAATGGCTGTTGTTTTCAGCTCAATTTCAATATTTTTTTATTTCAGCTGTTATTTTCTGTAGGAAAACATTGTAGGATCTACACAAATGACCCCTTGCTGAATTCAGAATTTTGTCTAGTTTTCAGAAATGTTTAGCTTTCTGGGATCCAGCATTGGTTTCACACCCATTCCTGTCACTAACTGGAAGGAGGTTGAAAGCACCAAAAATAGTAAAAATGGGGTATGTCCCAGTAAAATGCCAAATTTGTGTTGGAAAATGTGGTTTTCCGATTCAAGTCTGCCCGTTCCTGAAAGGTGGGAAGATAGTGATTTCAGCACCAGAAACCCTTTGTTGATGGCATTTTCAGGGAAAAAACCACAAGCCTTCTTCGGCTGCCCTTTTTTCCCATTTTTTTGGAAAAAACGAAATTTTCACTGTATTTTGGCTATTTTCTTGGTCTCCTCCAGGGGAAACCACAAACTCTGGGTACCATTAGAATCCCTAGGATGTTGGAAAAAAAGGACGCAAATTTGGCGTGGTTAGCTTATGTGGACAAAAAGTTATGAAGCCCTAAGCGCGAACTACCCCAAATAGCCAAAAAAGGGCTCAGCACTGGGGGGGAAAAGGCCCAGCAGCTAAGAGGTTAAATGCTTTCACTTCATTGATCCGTCAAGATGGAGGGGTCCACCACTGCTCAATCAGTTAGTTCCTGTTTTCATCTCGCCTGGTTCAAGGCGCGATGTTCATGGGTAAGGGCGACAGATGCTTCTGGGGGGAAGTATGGGGTGGGGAGGGAGTTGTGGGGTTTCAAACGTTCCACTTAATAATAGGGGGTGAGATATTGTTCACTGTAACGTTGACATGTTTGTTGATTTTAAATTTGGCTAAAATACAGGACAACCGACAGACAAACTGAAACAACACAATAAAGCCCTCAAAGGCACGCCGGGATACCGGGGAGGGAGACACCTTAAACCTAAAATGACCACGCCCGAGGGGCAGAGCCAAGACAATTTTATACACAGACCTTAATGTACCCAACACAGCCATCTCATGGAATGTCAATGGACTGTTAGATATGATTAAGCGCACTTCAGTGTTTACCTTCATACATAGACACATATATATATTCTCCCAACGCTACAACGGGGAACCACCAAAGAACTGACCCACCTTCTCCAAAACCTACCTCCAGGGCTGACTGTGATGGTGGGCGACTTTAATGCAGTACCGGACCCGAGGCTGGACGTGGAATGCCCAATAACCACTCCCAGACGTGATATGGCGACTGGCCTTTCGAACTGGATGACAGCAATGGGAGTAAGCGACACATGGCGACTGCGACACCCGCGACATAGGCAGTACACTCACACCTCGGCGGCACACAGCTCACATTCCTGAATTGATCTGGTACTATTACCCAGCATAGACTGGAACGCCCTGTCCCACATCGAAATACTAGCAAGAGGCATATCTGATCATGCACCACTCCGCTTAGTTCTAAATCATGCCCGACAGACGAACTGACCGATGTGGAGGCTAAACGCCTGGTATTTACAAGATAAAGAATTTGTAGAACAACTACAAAAGGCACAACTTGACTACTTTAGCCTTAATGAGAGATCAGTGTCCTCTCCTGACACCTTATGGGCCGCGGGCAAGGCTGTACTGAGAGGATCAGCTAGAGGCCTGATAAGAGAGCTAGAGCGTTTAAAAACTCACAATATTGAATCACAAGAGAAACAAGCGGCAGAGCTAGAACATGCACAAGAGAGGGACCCCAATGAGAGGGGGCAAGGCAGTTATCCCTGGTGCGGGAGGAAATCAGAGATCTATACCCAGAAGCAGCAAAAACTCTCTGGCGAGCGAGCACAGCAAGAGTATATGGATGGGGAGACAAAACAGGGAAATTACTACACTGGCTGATCTCCCACCACAAAGCCTCGGCCATCATCTCCGAAATATGGGACGGAGAACAGGGCAGGGTCGAGAAACACCAAGACATAGCGGAGGCCTTTGCCCGCTATTACAAAACATCATATAAGGCCTCGGAATCAGTCAACCCAGCCCACGGCCGTAGGCTACTAGACAACATCCCCCTGTCCCGACTGCCTCCTTCGGAGATCCAGATTCTAGATGAACCTTTGAAAGAGGAAGAGATAAATAATGCCATCACAGGACTGAGAGCTGGGAAGACCCCAGGCCCTGACGGCTTCCCATCAGAATACTACAAGAAATACAGGAAGGAGCTAATACCACGGCTAATGGCCCTTTTCACAGAAGTGGAACAACAGGGCACCTCCTGAAGGAGCTAGATGAGGCCACCATAGTGGTGATTCCCAAATCTAATCCTCCATCACTGCACTGTGCAGACTATAGGCCGTTCTCACTGATCAACTGCGAGGTCAAAATCCTGGCCAATATACTTGCAACACGCCTCAAAAGAGTTTTACCACAGTTGATTCATGCAGACCAATGCGGATTTATGACAACCCTCAGCAACCGTCATTGTATCCCTCGCATTCACGTGGCCCTTGATGAGAGGCACAATCTACCCCGAGACCTAGCGCTGCTCTTTATTGACTTCGAGAAGGCTTTTGACTCAGTAGACTGGAACTTCCTATTCATGGTGCTTCGGAGGGCGGGGCCAGGACCAAGGTTCTGCCGGCTGACCCGAGCGCTGTATGCAGATCCCTCGACCCAAGTGCAAGTTAACGGGACCCTGTCATCACTCTTTGAAGTCAGAAGGGGAACGAGACAGGGATGTCCGCTGCCCCCCCCTCCTCTTTGCCCTAATCATAGAACCTCTGGTTCCGATGTTCCGGACAGACCCAGATTATTGTGCCTGGAAATTGAGGCATGCTACAGAAGATAGAATAGCCCTATATGCGGACGACGTGCTACTTTATATGATTACCCCAAGCACGTCGGGCCCACACAGCCTCCAACTCCTTAGAAGTTTTGCAATGGCATCAGGCCTGAAGATTAATCCTGCCAAGTCAGTTCTGGCCCCCTTGGTGAACACCCGAGACTGTTTTGACTGGCAGGACACGATAACCCTTCGCAGACTGAGCTTTAAATACCTGGGCGTCTGGGCGACCCTGCTACCAGAACTGACTTGGACAAAGAATGTGGACTCATGTTGACACGAGTTAAGACAGACCTACAAAGATGGCAGACTCTACCACTGAACATAATGGGTTCGATATGTTACACTTTTAAACATGAATATTATTGTAACCAAATGCTGACTTCTGAGTCTCGGAAAGCGTTACTAAACTTTTTCACTCCAACACTGCTCATACAACAGGGTGTGCTCATGGAAAGGCTTTTACTCTATTTTAAATACTATCTTATGATTAATCCAGGTAAAAGAAAGCTCCACTGTGTTTTGACTTGATGAAACTGGGCGAGGCACTAGGCCACCATTGTTTACAGCTAACAGATGACTTGTGGATTTTCCCTAATTTCACAGAGAAGTATAATGGTTTTCAGTGAAATGATCATGACATTGATTAGGTAGCTCTGTTTTGCCCAACTTCCCCACCATTTAGCTGCCTTCCATTTTCCTGATGGGCAGAAGTCAGAACGAAAGAGTCTGCTGACAGAAGTACACGCTGTTTCTGAGGTGCCAGTGGTGCTTTATTTCCTTTACCAACAAAAAAGGATGATGGATGGAATGCTGAATCTTTTCAAACACTCACCTTGTCACAGATCCGGGTTCAAACCATCATTCTTTTGCTCACCATGCCACCCCAGTTTGGACCCAGCCATATGTAAATCTGCAGGCCTAAGTGGAGGACATCTGTACTTTAGAGCAAATGGTGCCTATATGTATAACAAACTGAAGCCACTGCAGATTTTCCAGTAAGCCCTAAAGATGTACACTGTGAAAGCCCACAGAAATTATAAGGCCTACCCAGGCCAGGACCAATCCTTGCAGAGCCCCATCTTCAACAGGCTACCTGTGCACAGATGCCATGTTGCACACAAAGGTAATAAACATGCACAGCCTACACATGTGCACAGATGCTTGTGCACGCAGGTTCACTTGTAAGTAGCCCAGTGCTGCAGCAGTCCAATCTTAAAAGGCAAAGAGTGATGATTAACACACTCAGTCAAATTACTGTGAATTTGCCATGAGCCTGATTAAGTAGTAAGACTCACCCACAGTAAAGGACGTGGTAGTCGAAAGCGAAAAAACCTGGTGGGCTAAATGAGTTGTTGTATAGCTATTTTAGCCATATTTTAGACATGTTAATTTAGCAAATTAGGCCTGCCATTGTGCACTTTAGCCCAGTTACATTTTATTCAGCATTGCTTTATTTTTCTAGCAATAGCCACATTTGTGGTGTTTTTTTATTTCTCTCTCTCTAATTGTTCTTTCGCCTAGGAAAGCATTATGTTCTCAGTAGGACATTTATTTCACTTTGTGCTTTCTTCAAGGCTGCAGTTAGATAGGGTTGCCGGCAAAAGTGGTACGGTGCGTCTCCAACATTCACAGAAATATATACACTGATACATGGGGACAATTTTCGTTGACTGTTTTATTACAAAAAACACTCCTTTGTCCCATACACATTATAGGGAGATTCCAGTCAGATGACCACAAATGCGTGCTGATTGCTGATTGCCTTGCTACAACTTCTTGCTTAGACTGCCGAAACCCTGGCCTACACTGGGACGGTGTCTTTCTAGCCTACAGGCTTCCTTACTCAGGTATGAGGGATGATTTTGTCCCGGGGAACACCTGAAGGACGGATTAGGATTATTATGCTTGCTCTAACATAGCGTAGTTAGGAGAACTATGTATCACTCCTAGTGACAGTATTGTGGAACTGTTTTTGTGCTTTACTCTCCTTGTCACACTCTTGCTTTTATTGTGCTTCATCATCCTAGTTATTGCAATACATGCCATTTTATCTAAGATGCAGTTACTTCAATAAACCCTTACTGAACTATATTCTGCCTCTGTGGTCTTTGCCTGTGAGACTAATGTAATTGAGAGAAAGGGATGAGAACTGATCAACCACGATTCCCCTGAGGAGTCTTCCTTGTCATGCACCCAGTTGTCACAATCACCCCTGCTCTTGGGTGGAGATGAGGCGCTGCTAGTTACCCAGAAAACTAAGATTAGGCCGACAGGCGTCACATGGTGTGGAATTGTATTTGGGACCTGATGAAGCAGAAAATGAAGGTTTTACATTTATTAACACGTAAACGTAGTGTGAAATAATCATGTGTGACTTTAACCGAACTAATAAAGATTGTACGGGGACAAAATGTGCCCTCAGAGTAGTTTGCCAACATTTATAAGCGTGCTTTATATAACGTGGTGTATTAGAATTGCACTAATCCGACATAATCGTAAACGTGTGCTATGATTTGCTTGTTTGAAATGTTTTAGCTTAGCATTACTTTAGTGCAGGCTTCGGCCTAGTGGCCTGGTCTCACGGTTTAGATGCTCGTATTCTTCCAATGTGCTATTAAACGTGTACTTTTGCTTGAAGCTGTACTTTTCCACTGAGACCGTTCACATGCTTATCTTAAGGTTTCGTGCCAGCCTGGCATATTTTCTCTTTACTCCAAGGTCGATCTGCAGGTGCGGACAATGGAAGCTCTGAAAGCGAGTTAATTGGTATAAAATGTTGCAACTTGCGTACCCATCTCCAAGGATAATGTATGCTTAAGTAAAAGCTTGAGAACTGTCGTTTTTGATTGGACAATTTGAAGCTAACCTATGAACCCTCCAATGGAAGACCCTACTGGATTTGAACTGTTGTCTATAAAACCCAGGTGCACGAGAGGAAAGCAGCCATTATTGGACATCCCGCCATTTTGTAGACTTTGCAGCTATTATGGCCCACTTTGCTGCGACGCCATTTTGAAAGAGACTTTGATTCTTTCTCTAATCGAGAGAAAGAGACTTTAGATGATTCTTGCCCTAGAGACTTTAACTTTGATTTAATCCCTTGCATGAAGTAGTAGTATTACCTTGCCGCCGTGAGGCAATTGCCCCGTCCACCCCTGCCCCTTTTGCCCCGTCCCATGCTGATCGAGAAACGGTACCTGTGAGACGAAGACTTCCTTGATTGCTGATCGTAATTGGTAAATATGAAAGGAAATTGTAAAATTGCATTGTGTTTCCTTTAGGTAACCAACTGCTGATTTTGATAAGAGCCCTAGTTAGGAGTTTTTCTAAATTAATGTTGCTAAATTGTTTTTGCATGAAGTCCCACATGCCGATGCTAATTTGAGGTTAGACGAGGATTCCATATGTCGCACGATGCAATTTGAGATCTTGTTATGCTGACTAAATGTATGCAATTAGTTCGTTACAGATTATCGTATTAGTGATTTGCATTGCTATTATCGAATGCCTTGTGATTCAAATGCTACATAGATTGCACCTGTTTCGCCGTTATGGACCGCTATTAATGTCCATATATGTTTATCATTTGGTGTTGAGACACATCTATATTGTGCTAGCTTTGTTAATATCGGGAAATAAAATTCACTAACTTTGAATAAACTGGTGTGGTTATTCCTCACTGAAAGGTCAGGGTTCGCCGAAATGTATTCTGGATTAATTGTCAAGTGTTATGTTGATCAAGGTATTGCTTCTGTTCGTTATTAATTATTGATTTAAGGAAGTTGATCGATATAGAGTACAGAGAGTCCCACTTAGTCAAAAGATTCATCGGCCTAAAGAGCGTCCGAACACAGGTAAAATTATTAGTACGGACCGCTCTCTCAGACCCCACAACCCATGCGATTTTGCCGCCCAAATCCAGTAGCCTCATTAGGATAATGAGAACCTACGCGACAGAGTGAACCCATTTGCTGCACTGCATCTTACATCTTCTCAGCCAAATCCAGCCTTCAACACTCCTGCTTTGCTTGTTACCACCCCATGTTCAGCCCCTTTGCACCTTAGCTTCATGCTGTCAGCATGTGTGTACATTAGCTTTGCAGAGTACACACTACTCTGTAATAGAGGCTATGTTGAGCCGTCCCTTCTGCACAAGCAAATTAGGTCTAACTCTAGGGGCAAGGAATTTGCTCAGACAATAGGGCATTGCCGAAATAGCAGATCCCTTCATAATAGGGTTTCAATCACGGTACTGTGTGGAATGTTTCTCAATCACGTATGCCTAACCACACTTATTTTAAGGTGTGGTGAATAAATGCTATATTTTCTTTGCACTTAGTTTCTGCTAGTATTGCTATTTTATGCTGCATGCTAATTTTTGGTTTCAGAGAATTGTGTGAGGGCCTAGTGTCCATTCTCGATCTTATCTCTCTGCTTAATTCTAAACCCATTTTTCCCTTATCTTCACTCTTGCTCTTCTTACACCCCAGGGGAGGTGCATTCACTACCAGTCCTATACCTTGGGGGTGGTGCCGTGAATCACATCCAACAACACTTTTTATCTTCTGTGCCATACTACCAATGACCTCACCCCCCTCCTCCCCAACCATAGCCCGAAGTGGCCCTTCATTCCTAGAGATGGCACTGAGGAGGAATCTCTGGTCACTCATACCCCGCCATCTAGAATCCCCAATCAATCAATCAATCAAATTATTTCTTGCACTACTCACCCGGTAGGGTCTCAAGGTGCTGGGGGGGTGGTTACTGCTCAAAAAGCCATGTTTTTAGGTGCTTTCTGAAAGTTAGGAGGTCCTGGGTCTTGCGTAGGTTGATGGGGAGGGAGTTCCAGGTCTTGGCGGCGAGGTGGGAGAAGGATCTGCTTCCGGAGGTGGTGCGTTGGATGCGGGGGACTGTAGCGAAGGCGAGGTCGGCGGAGCGGAGCTGTCGAGTTGGTATGTGGAAGTTTACTCATTTGTTGAGGTAGGCCGGTCCAGTGTCGTGGAGGGCTTTGTGAGCGTGGACGAGGACTTTGAAAATGATCCTTTTGCTGATGGGCAACCAGTGCAGGGATCTGAGGTCGGTGGATATGTGTTTGTGGCGAGGGAGGTTGAGGATGAGACGTGCGGCTGCGTTCTGGATTCGCTGGAGTTTTCTTTGAAGCTTGGCTGTGGTCCCTGCATAGAGAGCGTTGCCGTAGTCCAGTCTGCTGCTAATGAGAGCGTGGGTGACTGTGCTTCTTGTTTCTAAAGGTATCCATTTGAAAGTCTTGTGAATCATGCGAAGGGTGTTGAAGCAGGAGGATGATATGGCGTTGATTTGCTGGGTCATGGAGAGAGACGAGTCCAGTATGATGCCAAGGTTGCGTGCATGGGTGGTGGGTGTTGGGGGTGGTCCAAGGGTGGTGGGCCACCTGGAGTCATTCCATGCTGTCTTGTTGGGGCCAAAGATGATGATCTCTGTTTTGTTTGAGTTCAATTTGAGGTGGCTTGTTGTCATCCATTTGGCGACGTCGAGGAGTCCGGGTGCAGGTTAATCTTGGCGGTGGCTGGGTTCCTGGCGAGGGAGATGATGAGCTGGGTGCCATCAGCGTATGAAATGATGGTGATGCTGTGGGGGCGGGGGATGTTGGCAAGAGGAGCCATGTAGATGTTGAAGAGGGTGGGGCTGAGGGAGGATCCTTGGGGAACCCCACAGACGATCTTGGTGGCTGTAGACCGAAAGGAGGGAGGCGAACTCTTTGGGTTCTTTCGGAGAGGAAGGAGGTGAGCCAGTTGAGGGCCAATCACTCCCTTTGCTATGATGTGTCTACCCCAGTGCTAAATTTGAGCGGGTGGTTTACGAGAAGGGGAGTTGCGGGCCGGGCATGGGCAGTGCAGGGGCCCCCAGGCACAGCCCCACACTGCTTTTCACTGTCTGCAAAGCAGACAGTGAAAAGCGCGACGGATACAGCTGCACCCGTCGCACAGCCGCAACACCGCCGGCTCCATTTGGAGCCGGCTCCAATGTTGTGGCCCACATCCCCACTGGGCCGGCAGGCGGAAATTCTGTTTCTGCCCGCCGGCCCAGTGGGGATGTCAGAATGGGCTCGGCGGTTACAACGTGCCGGGCGGCGGTTGCCACCCGCCAATGTTGTAATGAGGCCCATAATGCCTGTCGCAGGCATAATGTAGCGCAAAGGGTTACCAAGTGGCGCAATGTATGCATTGTGCCACTTTGTAAATATGGTGTGGAGTTTTTGGCCATGTAACGCCACATTAGCGTAACAAAATGATGCTAATATGTCAATAGAGTGGCGCTAAGCGCTCTTAAATCTGGGCCTTCGTTTTCAACACTGGCACTAATGACAGCCCATCAAGTCCACCACATGGTGGCGCTGTCAATCTTATTCTTAAAATGCCCCCCAACAACAGTGTTCAATATTTGAAAATGAATAATGGCTGCGTCCCGCACCATTCGTGTAGCTCTGGGTGGCCTGGAATGGTTTGAATTGTGACAAACGTAGGAGGGCGATCATTATTAGTTGTGTTGGATCTGCCGTTGGCAGAGCTGGCATGGGCAATGGGTGGTGCAAGCTGCAGTGGCCTCCTGAGAAGGGCTCTTGCACTTAATGTTTTTTCAAATTAAGCACTGGTCTACACCAGTCCAGATACTAATACCAATGAGCCGTCATCAGGTTTGATTAGGTTGGGATGACCGTGGCTTCTCACTCAAGTTGCTACTTTCATGTGAGACTCAGGAGCGTAATATTTTGTACAAGAAAAATACACTGAAAGGGAGCATCATGTTTCACCTTTCGAAGTCAAAGTTTCTTTTTACTTTAAAAATAATTTAAAAGACAAATACATATTATTTCCACGAATTAATTAAAAAATGTGCTACGGGATGAATGCCTGTGCGCTCATAATCAAATGTAATTCCTTATTTTTATGTATTAATCTGCATATTTAAGGACATTATAATTTAAGAAACAAGTAATTTGTGCAACAAATTATTTACACGCTAAATATAATTATTTCAAAACTATTGAGTTAATCAAAATATTTATAAACGTTATGGACAGAAATACATTTAAAAAATCAGTTTCTAACCGCTGCTATTGAATTTCAGCACAACCAACTTCCAGCCTGTGCATGTCAGAAGCCCTATTGAAATTAAAAGAGGTGCTACATGGCGTGATTTATGTTCTATATCAATCTCACCAGCCATCAGTACAAACAAAAACGCATCTGGTGTTTTGCCAGTGCATCACTTACAGGCGGACAGAAAAATCAATTGAGTACTTGGCAGCTCTTCTGCTGGTCGTTCTAGGAGGTAATACATTTATTTGTTGGAGTTAGCTCAAGAATTGCTGAACACTGTAATATTATCAAATGTTAGAAAAAACACCTTTATGAGAAAAATCTGATAATGAATACTTAGATAAAAGTGGGAAAATCTGTGATGGTAATTTTGATAAAAACGAGATTAAGGCTAATCTGGTTGTGGGCAAACGTCCCTATAAATGTTTTAATGTAAATGCCCTTTTTACAGACAGGTTCTGCAGTCAAATTGTGTATGTAACAAGAAAGTTATGTTATTACTCGCTTGTAATAACTTACTCCAAGCGAGTAGAGACAAGCCTCCTTACTGTTTTTTATTCTCTCTTCATGAGACTGCCTATCTGTCCACCTTCAGCGTCAACACCTACTGACAGGGTAGGATGCAAACTTTGCGCCTGTCATTTGGCATCACTTTGCATTATCATCAGACAGTTTCAGAGACTTCCCTCCCTTAAATTGCAACTCTGCAGTTGACGGATTCAGTATGTTTGTCTTCTACACAGTGTCTGCCTGTTCCTGCTTGTCTTATGTGGCATCCTGTTGGGGGACCAAGGGGCAAGCCAGGTCCACAGGATCTCTACCATGGGTTTGAGGTCATTTGCCTCGGATATTAAGAGGTTTGTCCTACTATGACTCTGAAAACTGGGCCAAGTACATACTCTTCAGTACTTAACTATCAGTAGTAACAATGGCAAGTAGCCATAGGCTTCTCAGGGAGCTAGCGCGGGGGTGCTCGAGCTCAGAGCTCAACAATCACACAATAACAATGAATGTCCAGCCCAGTGTATATTAAGGCACACTAGAATGGAACACTACACACAATCTATTAGAATTATAGATTATAAAATTATTAGAACTATAACATGCACATCAAAATTAGATTTTAAAGCAGATGATGATGACATCAGTAGATCATCATAATTCAATTAACAACAATCAGTTTTTGGGCCGGGCCATGCTTATCCTTAATACGAATTTGGACTTGCATGTGTGGAGCCAGACTATCACATGCAGACAAAACGAAAGAACAAAATAATTTGGAAAATAATATATCTAGGGTAATTCACTATAAAAAATACACTGTTGTAATCATCTAAGCTGAAAAGGAAGCAAGAAAGCACATTTCAGAGTATACCACTCCTCATGGGACAGCAGACAGGAAAGATTTGGCGAGTCAGAGCATTCACAGCTTCTCAGTAGACGGCATCATCAGGAGTAGTGCAGAACACAGGTTGCACATAAGGCAGGTAGTCAGTTCAGAGTATATTGAGCATATTAGTACTGAACAGCATAATTACGGGACATATAAGACTAAAGGAAAACTCATAATTTAAAGACTAAAGTGGCAGAAGGCTTGGAGTGGATTAGGAGGTGATAGCATGAACACCCAAGGAGAACTCACTCTAAGTTTCAAAAGTATCTCCCTAACTAGAAATAGCCATGAAGTTCTAATTGGTTGACTGTGTGGGCTCATCTTGTGCAAATTGATCAATATCCAATGAAAAATCATTAACGACATCAAGTTTGCAACTATTCCAGATTTTCCGGGAATAATGTGAAGTCATCTCAATCAATTCATACAGTTCCGCCAAAATATAACACGTGTTCAACAATTGTAACTTTACAATTCTTTCTCACAGTACACAAAACGATTCTAACACATCTCACGTGAGTGTCAATAATTCTTCCTGTCTTGTTCAACAGCTACAACAAATATTGTTACATTTGTTAGTGATTAAAGCAAATCCTCTGCCTTCAATACAATAGAACCTTCTCTAACACGTCAGCAACCTAGGAAATAATTCAGGTCTAAGGAAACATGATGAATTTGCATTTCTTCCACTATGGTTGAGAAATTAATCTTCAGGTCTAGTCTAGCTAAGAAAGTCTAAATACATATTTTAATGCAATTAATACACATAAATCCTATGTGCACACCTTACATTTTAAATCAAATATGTAAAGCAAGTTATTTAATTGCAATCACTATATACAACATTAAAAGCGGTTTAAATGAGCATTTATTTTTATGCATACATGTAACTCATTAATAAATTCATTTAAATCAAGTATGATTAATTCATACTCATTTAATACACATAATATACTTATCATCTCTACTACTTCACTAAAATAATGCTTTTAATATTAATTTATGTCAGTAATTCACGTGATAATAAGTGCACAATATTTTTCATGGAAAAACGCGATGTGCAAAACGAACAGAGGTCACAATGTCAGCCATATTTCAAACGTGCCCAATTTTACATTTCATGTTAGTTTCTCAATAAGGCTTTAAATTGAAAGTTTGTAAGTCGCCATCTGCTAACTTCTATGCCACTAATGCATTAGTAGAATTTGATCCCTATCAGTGGCAACTGCCAAGAGTGGTCAAGCACATATGTGGCCAAAATTGCCCAGAGTGATCAACCTGTGCATGGCACCAACTGCCCACAGTAATTGGTCTTAGTGGGGATACATTTGCAGACTAGTGCAGGACGATATTTTCCTATATTATGACAACCTGGAAGAGGCTACACCTGAGGCTGTAGCTGAAGTCCCCAACTGCTCAACACTCACAAGTGGTCCAATCTGGACCGTGACTACCCTTGGCTGTCTCCTCCTCTTTTGCTGGGAAAGCTGCACAATTGAAGGCCCAGTGAATAAAAAGGGACTTGGAGACAATATTTCTGGATTGTGCACACCTGGCCAAGGAAGAGCATGCAACCATGCTGGAGAGCCGAATGGCTGCACTGATCCTGTAGGGACTGGCCCACTGTGTATTGCAAGACTGAGAACTAAGATGTCAGTACTGATCTCAAATGTAATATAACTGCATCTGAGGCATAATCACGCTCCTTCCTCATACACCATAGAAAAAGGGTCAGAACCTGGGTCAAAGGGAAAGACTGGGGGAATAGCAGATGGAAGCATAACACTGCCTGATAATGCCAAGGGCACTAAACTGCATCTTATTATTGTGTGTCATTTAGGTTTCCTGCCTTTCCTGCCCTGGCTCCAGACTAACTAGAGGGGCATGCAATCCTTTGTATGAAGGCAGGGCACAGCCTATTCAAGTGTAAGTAGGGCTGTGCTAAGGTCCGCCATCTCATCCTTCCAGTGATGGCCTCTCCAAGCACACCTAAGCTCCCTATTGTGTGTGGCTGCCTAGGATGAATACACAAAGCCCGACTGGCAACTACATCCTGTCATGTGACCCAGAGACAGGCTGCAGGCACTAAATGGCTAAGGCAGTAAAATGATAACTTTCTTAAAGTGGTATTTTTAAAATTGTAATTTCAAATCTGACTTTGCCATAAAAGAGGATTCTTCATTACAGTTCGAAAGACACCAAACATGAACTGTTTACCTGTTCCCATTTGGAAGTTACAGCTTATTAAATGTAATAAGGTACCTCCAATGTTATCCAATGGGAGAGGAAGGCCTTGCAAAAGTGAAAAAAAATAAGTTTTTCACTATCAGTACCAGTACATGTAAAACTTAAAGGTATTTGTCCTGCTTTTTAAATACATTACACCGTGGGACCTACACTAGGGGTGACTCATATGTATTAAAAAGGAAGGGTTATGGGCTTGGAAAAAGGTTTATTTTGCCTGGTCGAAATGGCAGTTTCAAACTGCACACACAGGCTGCGATGGCAGGTCTGAGGCATGTTTAAGGGCTTTTTAAGTGGGTGGCACAATAAGTGCTGGAGGCCCACAAGTAGCATTTAATTTCCAGACCCTAGGTACATGTAGTATCTATGTTTTTATGACAGAGCTCACACACTTTATCACTGGTTAGCAGTGGTAAAGTGCAGAGACTCCTAAAGCCAACAAAACCGAGATCAGAAAGATTTGGAGCAGTAAGGCCAAATGTTTATGAGAAGACCACCCTAGGACTGAAAGGTCTAACATGACATTTATAGGGTTGTCAAATGCGAAGATGGGATATAATTTCATTTTAAATTTCTTCAGAATGGTATTTACTTTTTTTGAGGCGTTTAATGCACACATTTACCACCTGCTACATGGTGAGTGTGTGCAGGGGCTTCTGTGTTGATGGAGGGACGGGATAGGGAAGACAATAGATTGAAGGGAAAAATTCGATCTGGCGAAGGGACAGAAATGTGTTAAGGCATGGGTAAAGTGGGCAATTGCATAGGGCCTTCACTTTTCAAAGGGCACCCCTGGGAAAGTGACATTCTATTTATCCAACTCAACATTTAATGTATTATTTTGTGTTTAGCATCATGGGACTGAAATAAGCAGAAAACTGGTAACAATATACAAAGCTGTTCTAAACAGGAAACCTTAAAGTATGCATTGGCCAGGGCCCCCAAAATTCTTAAGATGGCACTGTGGGGGAGCACTGAATGCTCCCCACTAACAGAGGAAAAAGTCAGAGAAAAAAGTAAGAGAAAAAAACACGTTACTGGGCCACTCGTGATCAGGTGGAGTAGTACCCAACCAGGGATACCACTATGCCTGACTCCTAATCAGGTCCCTGGAGTCCTGATTTAAGTTCAGACTTGCGGGTTACCACAGCCATTGTAATAAGGGCTTAATGTTTAAGATCATTCTTAGTTAATTAAAACAATGATGTTGTCACTACATGCCTGCCTGCCTGCCATCCTGCAGTAGTACAAGCAATTCCTAATTTGTGTAGGTGTTGAGAAGGGCACTCAAGTTTGGGGGATACAATATTTTGTTATGTCATCACACTTGGCAAAAAAAGGTTAAGGCAGGAAAGGGTCAGAGAGGGAAGAAGAGTAAGGAAGGAAAACAATGAAAGAGGGAGGAAGCCGGGATGAAAAAGAGCCTGTAAGAAGATTTAAATAAAGGGACAGGAAGTGTAGGGTGATGAGGAAAGAGTCATGAGTTGCATTAAAGGGGAGACAGCTTTTGTATTTAGCAATGTTAGCATTCGAAAAAGGCCAGGAAAAACATTTGGCCCCTCCACTTTTTAAACCAAATATACACTGGGCACGTGTAACTTACCCTCGGCTTATAGACCATGTCCATCCTGGCGAGATAGGAAACAAGATCAAGCCCCTCACGGCAAGACTGCGGGCCATATTTATACTTTTTGATGCAAAACTGCGCTAACGCAGTTTTGCGCCAAAAAAATTAGCGCCGGCTAACGCCATTCTGAAGCGCCATGCGGGCGCCGTATTTATTGAATGGCGTTAGCCGGCGTTAGCCGACCGGCGCTGCCTGGTGTGCGTGAAAAAAAAACACGTACACCAGGCAGCGCCGGCGTAGGGAAAAATGGCGTTTGGGCGTCCAAAAATGGGGCAAGTCAGGCTGAGGCAAAAAAATCGTCTTAACCCGAATTGCGCCATTTTTTTTTGGCGCCCAGACGCCATTAACATGACTCCTGTCTTAGCAAAGACAGGAGTCATGCCCCCTTGCCCAATTGCCATGCCCAGGGGACTTCTGTCCCCTGGGCATGGTCATTGGGCATAGTGGCATGTAGGGGGGCACAAATCAGGCCCCCCAATGCCACAAAAAAAAAAATTAAAAAAATACTTACCACAACTTACCTTTTCTTCCCTGGGATGGGTCCCTCCATCCTTGGGTGTCCTCCTGGGGTGAGCAAGGGTGGCAGGGGGTGTCCCTGGGGGCAGGGGAGGGCACCTCTGGGCTCATTCTGAGCCCACAGGTCCCTTAACACCTGCCCTGACCCAGGCGTTAAAAAGAGGCGCAAATGCGGGGGTTTTTCCCGCCCACTCCCGGGCGTCATTTTTGCCCGGGAGTATAAATACCACGCACATGCCTGGGAGTCATTTTTTAAGACGGGAACGCCTACCTTGCATCTCATTAACGCAAGGAAGGTGTTCATGCAAAAAAATGACGCTAACTCCATGAACCTTGGCGCTAGACGCGTCTAACGCCAAAGTATAATTATGGAGTTAGTTTTGCGTCGAATTTGCGTCGAAAAAAACGACGCAAATTCGGCGCAAACGGAGTATAAATATGCCCCTGCATGCATTAATCAAAGCATTAGCATAGCGCCCGGTAAAGTCAATGATGGCAGATCAAAAATGAATATGGAGAACATATTCGCGTGGTATGCCAATTTCGTTGCGACGTCAGAATCACAACTTCACTGCAAGGTTACCGCCTTTATTAACAGTGCTAAATGAATGCACTTTGTACCTTCAACTGGTGAATTTATTCCCACCCCATATAATGCTGCTGGTTTCCTAAAAGTGCACGTATTCCTTATTTAATTCTGTCTCGCTAAATGGCTCTGCTTTCCTATTTACGTGTGTGCAGTCCTGTGTGGCGTGGACAGGCTACGTGCCCTCTACTGTGGGAAAGGAGCACCCCAAGTCATTTGAATGAGTAAACATGTTTGCAGCTTTGAGGCGCGTCCACAAGTGGGAGGCCACATGGTTGAAAATACCTCCCATACTGCGGCCTACAAGGTGATGCTGCCTGTCTGTTCCAGTGCTCTTGGAAAGGAACCACACTGTGCTAGTGAGGGCTGGAGACAGGCCACTTCACACCATCAAAGGAACCTTTACTTTTGCTGTGTTGATTGAGGCCTTTGATGTGCAGCTCGTCGAAAACTCCATTTCAGGGGCGAAATTGGAATCCAAGGCATTGACCTTATTTTAAGTCAACAAGCTGAAATAGGGACAGGTTTGACTTTCATACTGCATTTGCTTTTATGCTTTTTCAACCTCTTGGCTATGCAAGGAAATGCCCGGGCTGTGACTTGGAGGAAAATCAATGTATTCATTGATTCTCAATAAGATCCAGGTTAAGTTTTTCCCCTCTGGTAGAGCAGCTTGTGTCTTGTGAAGCTCGTTCAGTGAAATAAACAGGCTGTGTTGATGAAAAAACTGCACCTTACACTAAAGGATAGTAGTCACCAGGGGCAGGCCCTGTGGCACGGGAGTCCCCAATCCTTCAGGGCCCCCCATTCCAGCCAGGGCCGATGAAAATGAGTGAGATATGGGAGACTCTTCAAATTCTGCAGGGGAGCACCAACATTTTATATTACACCACTGTAGGGCATCGGTCTTCTCTGTAGCAGAGTTCAGCAGAGCTCATTGTTGGGGGATCATGATTCACCACATGACAACAAACAGGCTAAAAACATAGGTCTGTCTCATTGCTTCATGTGGATGTATGTCACATTATTGACACCTGAAATATCGATTTTCGCATGTATTGGACTTTAATATTGACTCTCAAAATATTGTCAATGTAAGTGTATGCTTGTATGACAGAACCACGCATGGCTTAACAACGCGGTTAGAACCATGACCGCGTCTTAACCATGCACACATTTACCACGCATGCCTTTACAATGAATTTAATGGTAAAATCATGCTTAGTAAAGGTATATTTGGTAACGCCATGCGTGATTGTGTGATACAACCCCTCCCTGACTCCCTCCCCCCCACCCTAAACCCTAAAACCTACCCTATCCTAAAAACTACCTCACCCTGCCCTAAAAACTAGCTGGCCCTGTCCTAAAAACTACCCCAACCCCAACCCCCCGCCCTAAACCCTACAAGCTACCATGCCCTGTCCTAAAACTAACCCGACCCCCGTCCTAAACCCTAAACGCTACCCTGTCCTAAAAATGATCCCAACCTTCCTGGTCCCCAACAGCTCTGCAACTCTTCATCTGCAACTCTTGCCTTTGTCAAGGCTTGTTGGGGGTTTTTCAACACCACTGATGGACTGCAACTCTTCTTCCGAAGTGGGGCATCGACTGCACCACTTCTGGAACTCTTCTTTTGCTCCTGTGCTGCATAGCCGACTCCTGGTCTTCACCATCGACCTGGTCCTGCGTCCTGCATCTCCAGAAGGTGGGTAGTGGCTCCTGCCCCAGCCGGACACTCCGACTGGAACTGTGCTTGGTCCCCTTCATTTGCAGGTCCCCTTCTGTCAGGATCCATGTTCTGTTTCTTCCAATCTTGCTTGGGTCTTGCACAGTCATTTTATAAAGTTTACCTGTGGGTTTGGGAAAAAACAGGTACTTACCTCTTCTCTCCTGTTGCTAGGGGGCATTCTGGTACTTACCTTTTGGGGTTCCTAGTTCCTCCAGCTTCCCTCTACAGATTCCACTTCCTTGGGTGGGGGCCTGCTTTTCACATTCCATTTACTTAGTATATGGTTTGGTCTCCCCCTAGGGTCTCTATTATTTACTGTTATGTCACTGTTTTCTATTGCTTTCTATGCCCATTCCTGATTACTAATGTGTATATAATAGTGTGTTTACTCACCTACTAGTAGAGTATTGCCTATACAGTATTTTAGTCTTTGTGTTAACATAATAAAGTACCTTTCTGTTTGTAATACTGTGTGGTTCTTTTATGTGTGTAAGAGCTGTGTGACTGTAGAGGCATTGCATAAGGTTTGCGTGTCTCCTAGATAAGTCTTGGCTGCTCATCCACAGCTATCTCTAGAGAGCCCTGGCTTCCTAGACACTGTCTACACCTCACTAATAGGGGGATACCTTGACCTGGTATAAGGTGCTAACACAATAGGTGCTCACCACACACCAGGCCAGCTTCCTACAGCCCTGCCCTAAAACCTTCCCTGTCCTGTCCTAAAAATTACCCAGACCCTGGGCTCTAAACCCTAAAACCTACCCTGTCCTAAAAACTACCCCACCCTGTCCTAAAAACTACCCGACCCCCGCCCTAAACCCTGAATCCTACCCTGCCCTGTCCCAAAAACTGCCCTGACCTCCCACCCCACCCCGCCCTAAAACCTACCCCACGCTGTCCTAAAAACTGTCCCGACCTGTCCTAAAAACTACCCTCACCCACCGCCCCTGAACCCTAAAACCTACCACACCCTGTTCTAAAAACTACCCCGTGCCCCCACACCCCTGCCCTGAACTCAAAAACCTACCCCTCCCTGTCCTTCAAAATCCCCCCAGCCCCACTTACCTTTCCTCTTCCGGCTGTTCCTCCTTTGTGCCTGAGCCACGCAACTGCCTAGTACCTTAACCACACATTTGCGTGGTTCAGGGCAAGCGTAGTACCATTTGCGTCCTTACGGCCTGTGTGGCTCTGGCCGCGGTGTAAAGGCTGTTTCCCTAAGTGTATACTTTCTATTATTTACTGTGCCTTGATGATATTTCAGAAGTGGATAGTATGGAATTCAATATGCGTAGGTCAATATTTCAACTGTATTAATAGGAGAGAACTCCGTTTCAGGTTCATCTCCAAGCCGTTTTAAAGCAAACTGCGCAATATCCCTCATTCACAACTTTACATGCAGCCCCTAGTAAAGTGATCAGGAGAATTGGCATAGGGTCCCCAACGAGTATCTCGTGAGCTACTAGTAGCTCTCGAACTGCCCATAAGTAGCTCTCCTGTGTGGAGCCCACCATACAAAAACTGAAAAGTTTCTATTTAAAACAAACATGTAAACTTGTCTGATGTGGTCAGTATTAAAATTCTAATAATATTCCTAGCTTTGAATGATTTTCATAAACATAAGTAGCTTTTACTACAAAAAAGGTTGGTGACCCCTATTAGCATCTTTCTCTCCATCCTCTCTTCTCTGTTTGTTTCTCTATCTCAACTTCTCTGCCTGACTCCTCTAGCTCTGTCTCTCACTGCCTATCCCTACCTCACCACTCCCTATGTTTCCACCCATCCTTCTATGCCTCACCTGTCTCTCTACCTCACTATCATTTCTCTTCCGACCTTGCTCACTTTACCTCTTACAACCTGTCTTCATTCCCTTTAAGTTACTCTTACCTCCTTCTATCTGCCTCTCCTCTCTCACTGTCACCCTTGCACAGATTCATTGGTCTCTCTATCTACCTTTCTGCAGCTCAACTCTCTCTATTCCACAATACCTGAATACTCACCATCCTACTGCACTTCTCTATCTACGCCTCTCTCTTACTATGTTTTTCACTCCTATGGCCCACTGTCTCACTCATGTCTCACTGTTCTACCTCTTGTCTATCTCTTTCTCACTCTAATTTCCATTACATTTCTTCTACATTTTTTCTCTACTCCATTTATTGTTTTTTTACTACCTGTCCTCTTAAGTTACCTAATCATTCATTCACTATCCCACCTTTTGACCTGCCTCTGTTCCCTCCACTACTCCTCTCACTATACTTCTTTCTTACTACCTTTCTCACATTTTATCTCTGTCATTACCTCCATTCGCCCACTCGTCTCTCTCAGTACCTTCTTCTCTATTTCTTTCACCTTCCCCAACTCACTTCTAAACTTCTCTTTAGCAATCCCTTTGCATCATCTCTCTATCTACCCCTCTCTCAATCCGCACCACTCTCCCACTACCTTATTTTCTGTCATTACCACTGTCTCAACCTCACCCTTCTTTATCTCACTTCTGTCTCTCTACTTCACCCAGTTTCCCTCTACAGCTCATCTCTCTACCCAGTATGATACTGTTTTGAGTTTATGTGGTAGGAGTATGAATGTTTGCTTGTTTGGCGTTTTTTAGAATTAGTGACGTCTGTGACCCAGTTACACATACATATGATTTGTGTCTTGACAGAATAAACTGATTTTATGTTGTATAATCTTTGTATTATTGTTGAACTGGATTTAATCCTCAATAAAAGAGTGCATAACTGATATGTGCCTCATTTGTATCTGTATTGCCTCAATGACTTGGACCATAACCCATACATGTAAGATTTCCTGCCCTTTCTATTATCAGGCAGCTTTTTTGTAGTTTTCTATTTCTGTCCCTGGTTGTTGCCAGCTGGGAAGCATTGCTATTTCAAGGGTCCTCATTCCCTGTACGTAACTTGCAACCTACCCCTCTCTGCCATAATGCAATACTGTTTGCCACAGTATTGCATTATGTTTGATTGATTAACTTGTCTAATCAATGTAGGGGATTTGGAGGGTGTAATCCCCACTGTAGTGCACCGTTGAACACTATTTAGTTGAACTAATATAATCCAAATCACTTAGTGCGCCATTTCTCCCTGTAGTGGACATCTTCTTGTTTTGGCAGTACCCCTCTCTGCCAGCCTGGAGTTGAAGAATGAGGACAATGAGAGGGGTTTTAAATGTTGCCAAATGGTATGTAGGTGTGTCAGAGCCATCTCAGGTGTGGAGAGCATGAAGAATCTAGACTGTGGGTTGTGGCGCCATGTTAGATGTAGTGCATACCATTACCAACACTGTGGGCATGGCCTAATCCACGGGTGGCCCACAATGATCGTTACAGCTGAATTTAAATGAGCAAGCCCATTCATCGGGACTCAACTGAGTTCCAGGGAGCTGGCAGGAAGGGAAATCAACAGACAAGAGGGAGGTCCTGCGCTACCTTTGTTAGCGAATCAGACCTTAATAAGTAAAATTACAAGGGGACGCGAATAGGTCGATGAACCTTTTGACTCATTTAAGAAGTTCTTACCATATCTCCAGTACATGAACCAATAATCAATGCACAAAAATCTATAATTATTAGTAATCAATAAAATCAATAATTGTCACGCACCATATTTCAGCCATGAATAACCACACCTTTAGTAAAGTTTAGTAAGTTTATTTCCCTTATAATAACAATGGTAAAGTCATTAGATTAATCTCAAAATCAAACGAAACACATATAAAAACAATACTGGCTGTCCAAAACGACGGAAGAAGCGCAATCTAATCAAAGCTTGAATCACAACACATTCTAAGGTTACGGTGCATATCAATAGCAGAGTTAGTTGCAACAAAAATATTTTGTACATAGAATTCAGCAAGATAACTCGTAAATCATTAGTCCCTGTAATTTGTCAGTCAATTTGAGTAACCTTAACTAATATCAGATTAGCATCAGCATGCTGGGCTTTATGCAAAACAATTTAGAACACAAATTTAGGAGAAACATCTAACTATGGGCCTGTCAAAACAGCACAGTTGGTACCTAGAAAGAAAAGGCATAAAATGCATTTCAGTCACATCGTCATATCTACCTATCCACAGTATGGGTCAGCAAGCAGAATCTGTCTTCGTCCTCAGGTCATCAATCGATCAGCAAAGCATCAGGCTCTCAGTCAGACAGTATGAGCCCAATGACAGAATCTCAAATCTCTTCTAAAGTCTCTTCTCTCCACATCACTCTCAAATTGGAATAAGGTCTGAAGTCTTTTCCCTCTGCCGCGTTGTTATATCAAAGTCACCTAAACTATCCCCTAATTCTCTAATGGTCAGTTAATTGTACGTTTATACTCTACCCAATAATATTTCTAAACCAAATCCATGAATTCTAATATTTTGCTCTTCTCATGAAGTTGAATGGTTCTCTTTATGATGTCCTCATCATCCAGCGTGTCAGGTAACAATATTGTTGCATCATCAGCTCCAGTCAGTGTCTTCATTGTTCTCGTCCTGGGAAAGTACATCTCACACACATTACACACAAGTTGTTACTCTAGCGGGAGCATCAGCTCCTAGTAGCCGGTTCTTACGAAAAACGTCTGTTAAGCACTTTTAAAAAGACAATGGACATTTCACAGTTTAGTTCATTCTGTCAGCATTTTTATTAACCTGCTAAGAAATACAGCTTCTGCATGAGGCCTGGCAAACTTGGCCAAGACACTCGCTAAGTTAAGGCCTACAATTAATAAAGCTAGAACATACTTCATAACCCTTAATATGACATTTTACTACATTAATTTAATACATTTTCAATATTTCATAAGTATTAATCCTTAATTAGTACATTTCACGCTCACTGGTGGTCATTGTTCGAGGTCACATTTTCATATGCGTGCATTATTTTTCCTACGTTATTCATTTTCTACATACTGCGTTATTCAAATTATATAAACACTCATTAATAAATTCTAGTTAAAGCACCTGCTTCAGCAATCCCTCCTCTGATGACTAAATGTGTCATCATACTAATTACCACCCACAAACTTTTACAATTCAATTTCTTCAAAATGTTCTCTTCTCCTTGAATTTTCCCTGTAAATTCTTTCCCTATTATTTTCTTCCCTCCTCTTATTATTCTTAGACCTTTTCAATTTAATTCTTTTGCATAATCCCCATATCCCTAAAAGACAACCCACGACAATTAATATTCCCTGAAATATTTTCAATAGCATCCCATTCCAAATGTTTCTGAGCCAATTTCCCACTGAAGCAAACCCTTTGCCAACTTTTTCCCAAACACCTGGTTCTTTCAATTCTTTCAAATCACCACTTGCATTAGTCAGATTAGTAAGTAAGTCTCTTATCTCTTTACTACTATCGGGTATATATAAACAACAATGCCTAGAATTAATCATTTTACAGACTCTGCCATCCTACACTAAAAGAATGTCTAAAGCAAGGTGATTTTGAAGAGTCATAGCTCTATCCACAGCTAATTCAGTATCTATCAGGAGTATAGCCCCTGAAAAATTTGTCAGCATGTTATCCACAAAAGTAGACAACTTTTGAATCTTAATCGAATTCAGGATGACTCCTACGGAAGGAATCACTGCCCCAAATATATCTCCCACTATCGCAGAAGAGGACTCCCTCCTCTGTCTCTTATGATGTAATTCAGTCAATTTCGGAAACTTTTTCAAATCCGCAATAGAAAACATTAGAAGAAAGTTCTCCCTGCGCATTAGTATAATCATGCAAGTACTTCTCATCTAACTTAAACTTCTCTAAAGCCGTTAGTGCAGTAGTCATCTCAAAAGCAGAAGTAGGGTTGGCTCCTTTCGCCTCAAAAACAGACATACCCACAGACAATACCATAAACAATATCCCACATATAATTGCCAAACTAATGCTCATATATTTACATTGCCTAGTATCTCTAACCTACTTATCAAAGTCAGCCATGATCGACTTGCTATTCTCTTTCTTTTCAACTTTCAATCCCCATTCAGCTCTCCTTCACTTAACTCTTCTCTTCTCGTAGTATCTACCTCTTCCTCTATTGTTGGTTCGACAATCACCTCTTTCCTTTTTTCTACTTGCGATTTCGGCCACTTATCTCCTTTCAGTGAGCCTTCTGTCAATAGTCAGATCACTTTGGCTTTGATCCACCTCAACTCCTTCCCCTTCTTAGTCTGGCAATTGCTCTGTTTGTCTCTCCGAATCGTGTGCTTCTGGGAGAGCCCTCCCTTTACTAGACTCTCCTGCTGCTTCAGTTGAGAGAGGTTCTGCGATACTCTCCTGGAGGTCTCAGCCTTCGTCTCTCACAGGAGTACCTGTACCATCATCAACGAGCTCAGATCCGGTCTCAGTTCTTCTTTGTTCTTCTTCCGGCCCTGGGACTTCACAGCTGTCGTAGTTGTTAGGACCACTTGATACAGTCCCTTCCAACGAGGTTCCAGACACGTTTTTCTCACATGCTTTTGGACAACAACCCAGCCTCCAGCTCTCT
This sequence comes from Pleurodeles waltl, assembly GCF_031143425.1. Classification (NCBI taxonomy): domain Eukaryota; kingdom Metazoa; phylum Chordata; class Amphibia; order Caudata; family Salamandridae; genus Pleurodeles; species Pleurodeles waltl. The sequence goes on along the minus strand of NC_090437.1, from coordinate 480,551,545 downwards.
GATTGTGCCCTAGATCATGGATCGGTGGCAGTGTGGTGGCCTCCACCTGCTGAGAAAAAGAGGGAACCACATCAGCCAGACCTTTGCAGTAGTTCAACACCATATCATCTATAAAGTTGACAAGTGCATTTGCTGGCACTGCTGGTAATCTCATTGCTCTGCCCATGAGAATCTCATGAGGCGACAGTCCTGTCTTTCTGTCAAGTGTGTTTCTCATTGACATCAACACTAAAGGCAATGCATCGGGTCATTTCAACTTCGTAGCTGCACATATCTTTGCAATTCTTGACTTCAAAGTACCATTCATCTGCTCCACTAGTCCTGAAGCTTCGGGGAGGTAACTACAATGCAACTTCTGCTCAATGTTCAATGCTGCACACAATAATTTAATCACTTCGTTACTGAAGTGACTTCCCCTATCTGATTCTAAAAAGATCGGAAACCCGAAACGCTGTATCAATTCCCTAAGCAGCAGTTTTGCTACTGTGAGACTATCATTCCTTCGTGTAGGGTACGCTTCAATCCAGTGACTAAAGATGCACACAATCACCAACACATATCTCAAACCTCCACACGCAGGCATCTCAATAAAATCCATCTGCATTCTGCTGAATGGACCTCCTGCTCTTCCAATGTGGCTCAAATTAACCACTGTCCCTTTCCCCTCATTTTGCTGCTGGCAAATGAGACAACTATGGCAAACAGCTTCAGCAACTTGTCTAAACCTTGGGTTGAACCAATCAATTTTGAACGGGCGAACCATGGCATCCTTCCCAATGTGAGCCTGATCATGATAGTACCTCGTAATTTGAGACAACACACTATTCGGCAAAACCTCAGAAATCCACAGTTCATCTTGTCTTTGAACACATTTCATTTTACTCCATGAACGTTTCTTGTCTTTGTCAACATTACTCTGCAAAGATTTTAATTCTTCCAAAGTGTCAATTACTCTCAATGCATAACTCGTACATGTTGTGTCTTCTTCAGGTAACAATTCCCACTTGTCTTTAAATGATATACAGTTCAATGCGCAAAACCTTGCGACTTGATCCGTATCTCCATTTCCCAATGACACATAGTCCTGCGACTTTAGATGTGCACTGCATTTCACCACGGCAATCTTTTCAGGCAATTGAATTGCAAATAACAGCTCCTTTATTCTCTCACCATTTCTCACTGGTGAACCAGAAGAGGTCAGGAGACCTCTCTGCGACCACAATTGTCCAAAATCATGAACTATTCCGAATCCATACTGGCTATCTGTATAGATTGCAACTCTCAATTGAGCAGAAACATGACATGCTCTAGTAAGAGTGACCAATTCCGCTACCTGGGCAGAATACACTCTTCGTAGCCAGGAAGCTTCTAAGGTACCTGTAATCGTGCACTCAGCATATCCTGCTCTCAGTGTCCCTGTGTTGTCTCTCAGACATGAACAATCAACAAAAAGTTGAGGGAAAACTGCATTTGGCTTCAAGATAACCTTGGCTGGCTCCACTCCTTTGATTAGACCTACTTCATTCCTTGTCAAATCCCACACGTTCTCTTGCACTGTTCCCTCGAAATCAGAATGGAGCTCTTTCACTGTGAACATTGGGAAAAACTCAATCAATGGGTACTCCTTATTTGTCGTTTCACACTCTGTTTCTGGGGCTAGGTCTTCCTCATCATCACTATTTGTCTGATTCTCAATTCCATCATTTCAGCAAGTAATCAAACACCTTGTCTTACATAACAAGTCCCTTCCCAATAGGGATACAGTACTCGAATCGCAGACTACAAATTTATGCAGTCCCTGGAAAGTGCCAATCTCAACTTGCACTGGATCTGTAATCTGGTTTGTCAGATATTGGTATGCTACCCCCACAACCTGAACTGTTCTGCCCGAAAGGGGCAAATTCAGAACCCTTGCACTTCTCACTGTAGAGCGTGTAGCTCCTGTGTCCACCAGTAATGAAACTCTGTGACCCATTACCTTTCCCCTCACATACGGTCCTCTCTGATCTACTTCTAAAGAAGTCGCAAGCATACAGGGCTCCTCGTCTGAACTGTCACTCGTCCATTCACCATTTATTTCATTCTCACTGTGTAACGGGAATTGGTGCACTGTGTCACTACTTCTGTCTTGTCTCTGACCTGTGACCTGTTGAGTAAGGATCATGTGTTGCTGCTCCATCGGGGCTTGAGGTATCTGCATTTGCTGTCTAGGTACCATAGTAACCTGCTGCTGCATCAGCTGCAATTGTGACACTTGGGCAGGGGGCATTTGCACCTGTTGCATAGGCTGAAAATTCTGCACTTGATTCACATTATTCTGAACATTTGCATTAGGATCTCTTAATCTCAGTCCTCTCACATTCTGAAATGAATTGATGTCATTAGTAGGCTGAACACCTTCCTGCACCATGATCGGACACTCCTGCTTCCATGTCCCACGGCTTCACAAATGTGACATGGCAATAGCTTCTTCATTCCTTGCACATCATTCTGAACCACTACAGTACTCAGATCTGGACCACAATTCATATTGCCTCCACGACCTTTACCTCTCATCTCAGGCTGGAACATTACATTTCCCTGCTGCTGCGGCATTTGCTGCCCAAAATGTCCTTGCACTCCTGTTTCAGCTTCTTTAATCTGCATCACCATTGCTTTCTCTTTCAACTTTTTTTGCTTCAACTCAATCTCATCACTGCAGTATTTTGCGTACTGCAACACCTCATCAATCGGCTTCGCTTGCCAACAAATCAAGTGACTCTTAATCATTTGACCTATTTCAGGTCTCAATCCTTCCACAAATCTGAACACAAAATGCAACATGTCCTTCAGCCCAATTGCTTCTCTTCCACTATACTCCTTGAACGCCTTCAACAATCTCTCATAGTACACATGTATCGACTCCTTTGCTTCCTACACTGTCCTGTGAATCCTCTGCCAATCAATATTCTTAGGCGAAATCCTTGTTTTCAGAAACTCAATCACCTTATAGCAATATTTAATTACTACAGAAGACGGTGCACCTGTATTTTTAGCTCTCTCTGGTTCACTTGTTGGCCAGTCTACACTCCTCTTACACTCAACCCATAAGTCAGCTGGAACCACTATCTCCGGTAATGTGTTCAAGTCCTCCCACACACACTTCACCAGTTTCACGAACCTATCCGTCTGTTGATACCACTCTACTGGTCTCTCTCTCAATTTTGGATAATAATTCGTAAAAGATAGAATGTCACTCCTACTCCAAGGGAAATGAACAACATTTCCCTGTGGAATCTCCCTCATTGGTAAGATCTTTATTGGATCCTTGTCCTGCTGTACACTCTCAGTCAGCTCCTAGGAATCTCTTTTCTTTTTGTCTCTTTTCTTCACCCATCTGCCTTCCCATTTGTCTAATGCTCCCCAAACCTGAGCACTCTGCAGCAATTCTTTAAGGTGTGCCTTTATTTTGGCTGACCTCATGTGTTCAAAATCTTTTGCCTCAAAATCTAATCTGTAACTCCCCTTCAAATGTTTCATTTTCTCAGTTCCTATTCCATGTTTTTCTGCCAAATCTGCCAATCTCTGAGGCACCTTGCTCACTTCTCACGTAATTCTTGGGCATAAGTATCTCAACTCTGCCTCTGTGTAAGACTCTAATCTATTCACTCACATTGTTCCCTCAACTAGCTCACCCGCTTCCAAGCTAAGTCTGACACAATTCAATTGCTCCTCACCTTTAGAGGCATTCTGTGGGGTATTCAGCTTGTCTAACCACTCAGTTAACTGCTGAGCTGTCAGTCCCTGTAACAAAATGTTACTCGCTTGGACCTGTGGCACCTGCTGCACGACTGCACTCGGAGTTTGCGGTGTCAATAATTTCAGGCTCTGACCTGCATTTGGTCCAGTCACAGCATCTGAAAGTGCAACAAATGGACTAAGATCTATCAATGATCTTGATCCGTCAAAGGTCTGACCCACGGAAGAGACTACCTAAACTTGTTCATTATGTCCTCTCCTCATTAAACTCTGAGTCATTGCTCCCTATTCATTCACAATTGGTTTCTTTTGGGCAAATAATGGTACAGATGGACCAACAGTAATCGGCAGCAATATTGCATCTGGGGCTGCTCTAGCACCTACACTCTGTGGGAGAGTAACTCCCATACTCTGATTCACTACCGGAGTCAAGTCTGACTGTGTCCCTGTCATTGGTGAAAATCTCGGCATTACCTGCGGCTGCACTTGGGGCAACAAAATCGGAATCGGCTCAGTCTGGACCTGTATTGGTCTTGGAGCCACTTGCTATGTAGGCACCACTATGTTCAAAGTTGTCTCCAGAATAGGCACATCAGATAAATTCTGTGTATCTGTGGTGGCTGCATCTGTGTCTGTACTACAGGAGTAGTCAGCATATTAGGACTACTTTGCACCGCATTCTGTGTCAGTTCAGCATTAACTTGCACCGGACTCACTGTCCCCATTACCTGTCTTGGGGCTGTTGGATCAGCACTAGTACTCGGACCACTCTCATGCACTGTATATGGTAGTGGTCGGTCTCTCAGTATTGGTGTAACAAGATCTTTAGCATCTGGTTCCTCCTTTATTACTGAAGACTTTCTTGTTCCCTTACTCTCGGATGGACTTTTATTATTCTTCCTCACCACCTTCTTTCCTTCCGTCTCATCCTCCTGTGTAGTATCCGGAAACAACTTAACTCCCTGCAAAGTCTCTGATCTCCATTTCTTCTGTTCCCAATCCCATCTTGCTTCCGCTAAAGTATTTTCTACCCTTCTTATTCCTCTCTCGAATTTCAATTGCTGTGCTGTCTAGTTACCAGCTCCCAAACTGCTAATGCCTCAAACTGTGCTGGTTTCGGAAGGGGCTTCAATTCATACAGCGCCATCCGCAATTGCTCCAAAATTCTCAAATTGAATGTCCCATTCTCAGAAACGCTAAATTACAATTTTTCTCTGTCAACTTGCACCATTGCTTTAACCAAAGACATAGGGTGACACCTCTTACCTCCATTATAATGAAAGCCGGTGTATTCTCTGGCGGTGTAGGCTCTCCTACACTTGCTTTAATGTACGTGTCTCCCCTTAGGGCATGTTTCACTGCCTTGAAAAACTTCATCTTTTCTACTTTTCTGTTTTCAAAATCGAATCAGCAAATTACTTTTAATCCTAAGATTCCTTTCACCCACTTTCTCAACCAATTGCCTCTCATGGACTGCTACCAATCCGTGCGTGACCCTTCTCACTAACCAACCTATCCCAGCGCGGCTCCAATGACATCACACCCACACGAACTGCGGCTGACAAAGTCTTGCGGCTCGTCCTCCTAAACTTCAATCCACACAAAACTAATCAAAATATTGCAAGCACTAATCAAAAACCAAAAACAAATCTGCTGGTTTACTACAGGAATGTAACACAATTGCTTCAGAAACCTTATGGATTTTCACTGATGGCTCTTACGCGCATGCAGCTCTTCCTCTTTCTCTGTCTCCCAGATTTGCAAGCAAAATTTGACCCGCACATTTTACTCTCAACTGATCAATGGGTCTGTCCTGGTGCACATAGGACTCATCAAATCCCAGTTTAAATTTTACTCTCGCCCACTTTAACTCACACACTGACTTGTTGACCACCCCCGATCAACCTACTAAACCAGACAAATTACTACATATAACCAAGTGTCTCATACCCTTTCAATATACCCTGGAGTCTTAGACCACGGAAGGTCCGTACATCAACAACCATCTGGACAATTTTTTAGCACAAAGTGCCACACACATGTGAAGTTAGATGACTTCCCTACTCTCACACTGCGGAGTACGCACACTCCTGCTTCAACTTCATTTGGAGTACGCAAACTCCCTAAAATCCTCACATACGTCACAATTCACCTGCAATTTGCATAAGCTCGGGCAAGCGCAACCTCTCTCACTCATTCTATCACTAGAATGCCAGGAACATACTCAAACACCATTAGCGGGATCCAGGATCTGGGAAAGTCATTTCTGGGCTTAAGGGAACATCATTTTCTCTCAGATTATCATCATTGAAAAACAAAATCCAAATCTCAAAGATACTGAATCTCGAAAGGATCAATCTTCAACTGCTACCATAACCGTAACACCTATCACTCTGCAGCAGACACCTATGGCAAGCCCTCAAAGAGACAAACCATCAGTCTGCTACCATAACTGTGTAAAGTTAAAGCGCGTCGGACCTTAATAAGTAAACTTACAAGGGGACGCGAATAGATCGATGAAGCTTCTAACTTGTTTAAGAAGTTCTTACCATAGCTCCAGTACATGAACCAATAATCAATGCACAAAAATCAATAATCATTAGTGATCATTAAAATCAATAATCAATGGAGTCAGTAATTGTCACGCACCATGACTTTTCAGCCATGAATAACCACACCTTTGATAAAACTTAGTACGTTTATTTCCCTTACAATAACAATGCTAAAGTCATGTAGATTAATCTCAAAATCAAATGAAACACATATAAAAACAATACTGGCTGTCCAAAACGATGGAAGAAACGCAATCTAATCAAAGCTTGAATCACAATACATTCTAAAGTTACGGTGCCTATCAATAGCAGAGTTAGTTGCAACAAAGATATTTCGTACATAGAATTCAGCAAGATAACTCATCAATCATTAGTCCTTGTAATTTGTCAGTCAATTTGAGTAACCTTAACTAATATCAGATAAGCATCAGTAAGTTGGGCTTTATTCAAAACAATTTAGAACACAAATTTAGGAGAAACATCTAACTATGGGCCTGTCAAAACAGCGCAGTTGGTACCTAGAAAGAAAGGGCATAAAATGCATTTCAGTCACATCGTCATATCTACCTATGGGTCAGCAAGCAGAATCAGTCTTCGTCCTCAGGTCATCAATCGATCAGCAAAGCATCAGGCTCTCAGTCAGAGAGAATGAGCCCAATGACAGAATCTCAAATCTCTTCCAAAGTCTCTTCTTCTCTCCAAATCACGCTCAAATCGGAATAAGGTCTGAAGTTGTTTCCCTCTGTCGCGCTGTTAAATCAAAGTCACCTAGACTATCCCCTAATTCTCTGATGGTCAGTTAATCGTACGTTTATACTCTACCCAATAATATTTCTATACCAAATCTATGAATTTTAATATTTCGCTCTCCTCATGAAGTTGATTGGTTCTCTTTACGATGTCCTCATCATCTGGCTCATCAGGTAACAATATTGTTGCATCTTCAGCTCCAGTCAGTGTCTTCATTGTTCTCGTCCTGGGAAAGTACATCTCACACACATTACACACAAGTTGTTACTCTAGCGGGAACATCATCTCCTGTTAGCAGGTTCTCACGAAAAACTTCTGTTATGCACTTTCAACAAGACAATGAACATTTCACAGTTTAGTTCACTCTGTCAGCATTTTTATTAACCTGCTAAGAAATACAGCTTCTGCATGAGGCCTGGCAAACTAGGCCAAGACACTCGCTAAGTTAAGGCCTACAATTAATAAAGCTAGAACATACTTCATAACCCTTAATATGACATATTACTACATAAATATAATACATTTTCAATATTTCATAAGTATTAATCATTAATTGGTACATTTTGTGAACAGTGTTGGCCATTCCTCGAGGTCACATTTTCAAATGCTTGCATTATTTTTCCTACGTTATTCATTTTCTACATACTTCATTATTCAAATGACATAAATACTCATTAATAAATCCTAGTTAAAGCACCTGCTTCAGCACCTTCGAGCTAGGGCCTCACTTCCAATGAGCAAAGAGGCATGCTGGCGTTTGCATAAATGCAGGTCAAACCCACAATTTGAGCACACGTGTCGAATCGGCCCTTGAAAATATGAAAATCTGGAGCCATCTTAGAGTGTAGTAATGCTCCAAAAAACAGACACAATGCGGCTGTGAGTGATACAGAAATGTTATTTTGGCACTTCATATGGATTCCAAGTTAAAAAATATAAAGATTTCATGTGTTTGAGTAAATACGTTTTTGCAATTCAGACTATAGATTTCTTTATTCAAGTTCATGGCACTCATGGGGTAGAATTGTGTGCTCTCTATATGTCCAAGTGACCGCAAGGCCTATGGGACCTCAATAAGATGTTTTACTGTGTTCTTAGCTGGCGTTTGCAAGGAGGGGTCATGGTAGCCTTATGTGTAAAGATCGAAAAAGTGGCATCATACAATCTAGTATTATGTGCTGTAAGGAAGAAGTCACACATACAATTCTAGAGTACAGAACAACTTCTCAAAAACTGTAGCAATGCAGCTATTGTTGATGCAGGGCTATTTATGGGACACCTCATAAGGAGACCGGGGAAAAAAATGAACCGAAGAACGGTCATGGGTTTCGACTTCAGTAGCGAGCACATAGGTTTTTAAAACAGGTGTGTTAAATCAGTCTTAGGGGGTTATTCTAACTTTGGAGGAGTGTTAATCCGTCCCAAAAGTGACGGTAAAGTGACGGATATACCACCAGCCGTATTACGAGTTCCATAGGATATAATGGACTCGTAATACGGCTGGTGGTAAATCCGTCACTTTTCCGTCACTTTTGGGACGGATTAACACCTCCTCCAAAGTTAGAATAACCCCCTATGTGTTTAAGGTACTCTAAACTCCTCTCGAACCCCAATGGGGTGTCTCAGTCTGCTGTTAACTAACTAGTGGACATAACGAACTCAAGTTTAAAAGTTCCTGTTATTTTGATCAGAAAAGAGGCGTGGTATGATATAGTATTGTGAACTTAAAGGGGAGGTCCCACATATGATGCACAGGAAAGGTGGGAAAAATCTTCCTATGTTCTCTGGTCTGGATATTGTAGTCCGCATCCACCAACACACCTTTATTATGTCTTTCCTACAATGTATGGAACAGGCTGGTTTGGGACCAAATTCCACTTAAGATATTGTTATTGCAAGACAAACAAATCTGGATCCAAGTGCAAAAATGAATGGCCTTATCAATGCCTGTTTAAGCTGTCTTTTGCTACCATTAGGCTGAAGGACACTTGGCAGGTTTACCTTTGGTTGTTTTTTCATACCCCTAATTCTAAAGGTTTAACGTATAATTCAATATTGTTTGTCATCATGAGGATTGAATTAGCTGAAAAGGGATAATATATTTACAGTTGCTCCCATCAGGGGGTACCAGAATATGTTTTGCCCAGGGCCACTAAAATCCTTAAATTGGCACTGGTTTATACATGATTTCTCCACATTAGGCTTGAGGCACAAACATATTTGCCCATCTAATTTTCATGTAGCTGTGTAAATATCATCCTTTATGAGTGCCAATTTGAATTCATTATTCACACAATCAGGTACACTGTGAATTTTTATTTATTACACAGGAATCATTTTGCCAGCATGGTGGACCTGCCTGAGAGTTGGTTGGATGTGTTAAGGATTGCTAAGTCAACCCATACCGAAGAGCAGTCAATGGTCCCTGGGTTTGATAATGCAAGTGAAACCCTTACTAAAATGTCTACTTAGCCAACTTGAGTTTTACCATCTTTCCTTTTTAGGTGAGGGGATCTCTGTTACTCACAAATACAGCCGAAGTATCTCAGAATAAATATGCATATGTGACTGATTTGCATTCTCCACCAGCACTGCTAAAATAGATAAAATGTTAACAACAAATATTATTTTTGTGGGATAAATACTACAGGCCTAATTCATGAAGATAACATACACAGGCAACTTACAATTTTGAGTAAGTCTATATTTTTGAGTATGTTTACTACTTTTTGGTATTCACAAACGCCCAGTGTAAGTTACTACTAAAACAAAGCAGTAGTAAGTCTAGCACCATACATGACCAAAAAGTGGCACTCCAGCACTCTCTCATAAAAAAAATAAGGGATGTAGGAACTTGAAATAAAATCCTATGGGAAACAATGTTAAATATAATTAAATTATTTAAAGTATTTACATATATAACTTAATAATATTAAATTAACCTATTTGGAATTTTAAAAAATAACGTAACAATGCATTTTATGACCAAATAAATTAGCTTTAATTAATTCTATAGAAGGGTGTTGCAATACCAGTTGTTGGCCATGACTTACTACTGCTGTTTTTTAGTAGTAACTTATACTCAGAGTTTAGGAATAATAGCTCCTAAGTGTAGCTGTATAGTGGAAGCCAAGTTTGTTCCATGCTAAGCCAATGCTACCAAGTTGTGCCTTCCTCTTACGTGTAAAGTCTCACTTACATGTCTGCCATCAAGGGCAAGAATTCTCAAATAGCTTGCTCAGCTCTGAAAATTTACTTTCTTGTATCAGTTTGAATGTTGAGTGTGTATATTAGGCCAAAATTCCAGATTCTTCACCTGTATTCTCGTAGTTTTAGTTTCATCACATGATCTCCAGTGCAGCCCTGTGTATGAAGCATATGTTTGTGTTTCCTACGTTACCTTGTATGCTGATTAAATACACATGGATCCCCTTGTTACCCAACTCTAATTCGCTGAATATTTTTCATTCTATCAATAAGCATTTCCAGACTTCTAGATCTGCATGAGCTCAGATTTCACTCACACATATGGGAACTGGATGGCACAGGCATAATTGCTCTGTATAAGTGAGACAGAGTGGCCATGGAGTAAGAGTATTTGATTCTTTACTACGAATAGGAATCTGTTTTGGAACTCCTGTATGTGTATGGCTGGAAAGAGAGGCCTTAAGGATTAGCCAGCCAAACAGAAATGTAACATGGTAAAAAACTGGGTAACATTCCTGGGCCTTTTGAAGTGAGCTGGGCTCATATGAGTAAAGAGTGGAGACACACAGTTTTTGAAGTGTAGGAATAGCTGATGTTACTGTCCAGCTTCATTCTGCCCCCAGAGGGGGTGCTCCAGACAGTAACCTAGCTTCGCCTACTTCTTGCCAAATTTAGCAGATCAAAAGAGATGTTGCTGAGCTGCCTGTCTGAAAGAGCCCACTATCCTAAAACCAGTTCTTACCCAAAACATAAATGGGCTCTTAAATGCAAATCGTTATCTACAAAACTAGAATAACTACTGAGCAAAAATCCCAAGTCAGTGTTCCAGAGATTTCTGACTGACTGATTGACTGATGTTAAGGCTCTGCACAGCAGTGTGGATGAGAATGTCTTACTGAGCTCCAGCGTTGGTGTCCTTAATGGACAATCCCCAGCAGATACTACTTGGAAAACCCTTGGAAGAAGGAACTTTTCCTGAACTTGAGGGGGGGGGATGCTGGAGGTATACCTAAAGAGAGGGCAGCCTGGAAAACAAATTCACTGCCCAGTGCCGGTGGTAAGAGCAGTTGTGCAGAACTGTCTAGAAAACTGGCTGCGTACAGCAGTATGTGGTGCCCAGGGGAGAACTTGTCTGGCACGCACTGTGGTAGTGGCAATGTGCCACCTGCTTGCCCCAGCAGGACGTATGTGAGCACAGCTCAGATCCCCCTTGGTTTTCTTGAAGTAATATCACTGAGGTAGCCAAGTGGTGAAGGACTTTAACACCACAAACCCCAATGAACTTGGCTTAACTGCTACAGAGATTTTTTTAACTGACACTTGACTCCATGCATGCCAAAAATTGATTCAGTGTTAGAGCTTGAGCTGAATGACGGTTGTTCCCCTTTCACTGGCGAACATTAAGCCTTCGCCACCTGTGGGCCTAGGGATTCATGTGCATGAACACTTGATGAGAATTTAGCCTCCCCCCCAAATACTGCCACCATCACTATTACTTTGTGAACTGGTCATGGTGGTATTCTTGGGACAGATGTTGGTATCCCTTTTGCTTTCCACGTCTTGGCGTCATTGCTATTTTGTTGAAAACCTCTCAAAAGTCTAACACAGCCAGTGGAAATGTATCACCTCTGTCGAGGATTGGGAGCATGTTGTCCGTAATCACAGCCACTGGAGAAAATAAATTCTGCATCTGCAGTATTTCCCACATAATTATGGATTTGTTGCACGTGCTAAATACCCCACTGTCTGCATCATAAGTTGCAGATTTCATTAAAAAAAAGTTTCTAGGGGGCGTGGTCTGGCCGTCGAAGAAAATGGCCGCCTGAGAAAAGATCTCCGCGCGCCGGGCAGGCCAAGCTGGTAAACAGAGGGTCTCCCCCTGCGTTTCTGACCCCCGGCGTGGCCTCCCAGCTGGTGGAGAGAGGGGGCCCCCGGGGTGGCGGAGTTACGGGACCTGAGCGACGGCAGCCGCGTCCAGAGACGCAGGAGTGGATACGACCTCGCGGACTAGGGTGCGGCGCCGCACGGGCCCGGGAGCGCATCGCGAGGGGGGTGCCCGGACCGGCCCTCTACCGCCTCGGCTCCCCGGGTGCTGGGGCGCCGCACTGCCCCCTCGTGCGGAGAGAGGGGGGGAGGACCCCGAAGGCGATGGACCACCACGGTGCCAGGGCCAGAAAACGACCGCGACGGAACAGCAAAGCACCGGCAAGGAAGCGCTATTTCACGAGGACTAAATCGTACCTGATGGGGACTGATAACAACACGATGAGACGGTGAGCCCACTAGGCGAGATCCCCCAAGCGGCACTATCCAACAAAAGGACCCCCCCAGCAGCAAACAAGGGACACATTCCTCCCCCCCCCTTTTTTTTTGATCTAGCACACGGAAGAGGAGGCCAAGAATAAGACTCTCTGCGACACCCAGAAGGGGAGTGGGGAGAAGGGGAAGGAAGAGAGGTGGTGGGACAGCGAAAGGACACCAGAGAACAATGGAGGGAGAAAGAGAGGAACAAAGATTAAACACATAAGGAACGACAAAGAAGCAAGCAGGATACCGAACCAAGTGGGAACCTTACCCACAGAGCCTATAACCCAAAGTCTGACCCATCCTCGGAAGTCAAAGAAACCGTCCGTAGGTCTGAACAGACTCATACAAGTTCTCGAGTGCTAGCTCTTAAAATAGTATCTTCTATCTGACCTCCACTCCTTGAGAACAATGCCCAACGACAAGACCGCAAGTAAACATTCTCGCCAACTACTATTCTCGAAAGCCATTGCTCAACCCAAAACTATGACGGCACAAACGGCGCCACAGGGACATACATCTCCCCCAGTAGATCAACCCACACTAGACGCCACAGATCGTATACTGCAAGAGATTGCCTCAGTTGGACGGCGCTTGGAGGTAATGGACCTAAAAATAACAGACCTTACCTTGGCCTCCTCCTCAATCCGCGCTGACATAGCAGGCTTCAGAGAAACAGTAACCAACCTAGACCAGCGCCTGTCAGCAGTGGAAGACCATATAACGACAATCCCTGATCAGGAAGAGGAACTAAAGTCACTCAGAACTAAACTCACTGACCTGGAGGACCGAAGTCGTAGAGGCAATGTACGCTTTTTCGGTATCCCGGAACAAAAAGAAGGATCCGATATCAAAACCTTCCTTAGCTCACTGCTGACCAACCACTTCGGCATAGAGTTTTCACCACCTCCAGAATTTCAGAGGGTGCCCAGAATTGGTCCCCCACACAAAGCTTCTACAAATAAACAAATAAATTGCATGTTTCCTGCGCCATGAACAAGCCTGCCAGGTCATCTCCACAGCCAAAACACGGCAACCGATATCACTGGATGGACATGAAATCAGAGTAGCAGCAGACTTCTCGAGGCTAATGAATGACAGAAGAAGGGCATTTCTTGCTCTCCGCCCGCAACTAAGATCCCTAGACATCAAGTATGGTCTCTTTGAACCGGCACGTATGTGGATGACGCACCACGGCACATCCAGAGACTTCACTGACCCCGAGGACCTCAGCGCTTATTTGAACAGTGTGACCTCGCAATCTATGGACACCGCCCCCGGGCATCTGGAATCTACAGCGCCACATACAGAAATTGCCATTAGCCTGCCAACTCCATGGCCCCAGACTCAACGCCCCCCCTCCCAAAAAAGAGGCCGAATGTATGACCGACCCCCAAAGACACAGGAAGCCCGGGAGCACATCCTGCAAGCAGTGATTGACCACACTCAAGATGCGGGCAGAGACAAATCCCGCTCCCCCTTGAAACCATCATCAGAAGACCAACATGCTGAACACTAATTCCACAGTAGAACAGGCGATTCGGAGATCCGGACCTGCTCCTAGACCATCTACCCTCTACCTTGGGACAGCTAAGTGACATGCTCATACACTTTATCTGCTGTTCGCCCAGAAGGGGGGTGGGGGCCTGCTAAAAAACACATTCACCAAATGCTGTCTGCCGCAATGTACCATATAGGGCAAGCCGTGTCCATTGACTGTCGGCCCCGCCGTGACGGACGGGTCGACCCGGGTCCCGGTGTGGGGTTGGTGGGGGGAGGAGGGGGTCAGGGGAGGGCAGGGGGAGGATTTTACATTGGAACCAGGACAAGGAACAGATAGGAATAGTCTCGCTGGGCACCACACAGCATCACCCCCAATCTCATTAATGGGGGAGCTCTTAACATAGTCATGCTCAAGTCACCCGTACACCCCCCCCCATAGGGCAGGCATACACAAACGTGAAGATACACATTGCACCCCCGCGCCGTACCGTCTCGAACACTATACATTTACTGGATAGACGGCTAATAGGGGATGTCACCCTGATGACCAGCTGTCGTTACCTCCGCCCCCTCCCCCCCCCATCCCAGGAGGGGGTGGGCGGAACACTCAATACCCTAGGCCCAAACAGCATCAGCGTAACAATACTGATAGCATCTTCTGGGAAAGCCCCAACGCCCCCACCCACTAGGAAAACCTACAGACGATCTTAACAGATAATATCACGCCCCTAATCTTACTGAAGACAAACCACAGAAGGTACACCCGCCGAACAGCACAGCTAATTCTTAGGCATATAACAATCGCACTGAAGGGAGTAATAAGATCAACACAACTCAGGGTCGCGGCGGCTCCGGGACTGCCACAGGGGACATATTCCCGGGCGATCACACAAAACGCAGCACCATAGATCATCATAATATATCGCAAATTTTTACATTCTACGATATCTTAACAGATAACAAGCATGGAGTGCGTGTTATGGGGTGCCCCGTGGCTCGCCGCCCCGGGCCCATTCCTCCCCCCCTCCCCGTCTTTAGACCCTAATATTGGTTCTGGGCCCACACCCGGCCCCCGGCATCTCATGTATCCATTTATGCGCCCACGCGACTGGGGGGCCCCCCCTGGAAGGTCTCATGACATCAGGAACAAAGCATATATTCTCTCATTATGTCCCATTGATATACTACCTTACCGGTGCGTGGGCCTTACAGGTTAGACCCGCAGACTAGAAGGCTTTAGGCAGTAGTGAGTGTTTTCCTACCCTGACCAATTTCCATTCTCTATTTTTTCCATTTATTTTCTCATTATTATTATCATTTACTTCCTCGTTTTAGTGAGGTTCCTAGACCC
Source organism: Pleurodeles waltl (assembly GCF_031143425.1). Classification (NCBI taxonomy): domain Eukaryota; kingdom Metazoa; phylum Chordata; class Amphibia; order Caudata; family Salamandridae; genus Pleurodeles; species Pleurodeles waltl. The sequence continues at coordinate 480,536,140 of NC_090437.1, read as the reverse complement.
ACTTCCCTTCTTACTCCTATATTCACCCACACCCACGTAGTAATCGCTGTTCGTTTCTCTACACACCCCACCCGCACAACCGCACGTTAGAAGATACAATAACGCAGGCCATGAGGAACTATACACAGCAACCCACCCCCACAACCGCCGCTCCCTAGAACAGGCCAAAATGGAGCTTAATTCCCTTTATACCTCACAGGCAGAATATGCCCTACAAAGGCTGAAGGGACGACACCATGAGCACGGAGAGAAAGCGGGCCGCTTATTGGCCGCCCAACTACGCCAACGGGAAACAGCACTTGCTATACCAGCACTGCGCACCCAGGATAACTTACTCATCACACACCCCCAGGCGATCGCAGAGGAATTCGGCCGGTACTACCAAACTCTGTATTCCTCAGAAACATCGGAGGACATTGCCCACTTAGACGCATTCCTGCAGAGGACGCAAATCCCCCATCTTACAGATGAAGGCAGGGCTCTTTTAGAAGGAGACATTAGTAAGGAAGAGATACAACAAGCAATAGCCAATCTATCATATCACAAAGCACCGGGGGAAGATGGGTTCACATCTGAATTCTATAAATGGACGGGAACCGACACGGTAGATGCCTTATACGAGGTGTTCCAAGGGGCCGAGAGAGAGGGTTCCATACATCCTATGTCTAATAAAGCCACCATCACAGTTTTGCCGAAACCCGGAAAAGACCCACTTCTCAGCGGAAGCTATCGTCCTATCTCCCTATTGAACGGAGATATTAAAATATTAGCGGGAATACTGGACACTCGCCTTAAAAAAGTTATCCCCTCGCTAATCCATCACTCCCAAGTAGGCTTTGTACCGGGCCGCTCCTCCAGGAATCACCTCCGCACACTCTTTCATGCCATTTGGACTGCCCGCGATACACGAGAGGAAGCCTTAGCCCTCTCGTTGGATGCCGAGAAAGCATTCGACCGAATAGAATGGTGGTACCTCTTTGAAATCTTGAAACGGTTCTGGTTAGGAGACGGTTTCATTAATAAGGTGCGCCTTCTATATGATTCCCCGACAGCACAGGTAAACTGTAGGGGGTTCCTATCGGACACTTTTGCGATTCGGAGAGGGACACGCCAAGGATGCCCGCTATCCCCCCTCCTATTTCTACTCGCGGTGGAGCCTCTGGCAGCAGCTATCCGTAGTTCCAACCTCATATCAGGAATCCCGCTACCAGGCGGAAACTCTGACATATATTTATACGCAGACGACATCCTACTTACCCTCACTGACCTACCCAACTCCATCACTGCCCTGAGGGAGATTCTAACGGAATTCGAATGCATATCAGGATACCGAATCAATTGGGACAAATGTGAAGCCCTACCACTCTCCCCAGTCACAGTTAGTGCTTCCATACAAGGTTTACCGATCAAATGGAAACACTCCTGACTAAGATATCTAGGAATTGACGTAAATACAGGGCTGGTCAATGTAGTAACAGACAATATAGATCCACTGATCAGTGCCATGAAACAGGACTTTGAGAAATGGGGTCAACTGAGCCTCTCTATGTGGGGCAGAGTACAAGCGGTGCGGATGGTGACCTTGCCGAGGTTCTTATATGTCCTAGGTATGCTCCCCTTACAGATCCCCCTACCTGTATTAAGAGAGATAGACCGCTGTATCCGCTCCTTTGCTTGGGGATCCATGTGCCCACGACTACCCAGAACCACCTTAATAGCCCGACAGGAGTGCGGGGGACTAAGCCTTCCCTCAATCGAACATTATTCTTACGTGTTACATCTTTCACAAATGGCCCTCCTACTCTCGAATGTAAGAAATCCGCCGTTATGGGTGGACGTGGAACGAGCTCTTACAGGAGCCCCCTACGGCCTCCAGTTATTATACGATACGAGCCAAAAACGCCCCCGAACCACCAATCCTATGATAGGAGCCATGAAGAAAACCTGGCAGTGGGTACACCGGCTTCTTAAAATAGACCCCCACCGACATGACAGAGCTCCATTATGGGGCAACAAAGGGTTCCAGATTGGGGGGAAAACTATTATCTGGAAGGACTGGGGCCAACGAGGCGTCATGCGAGTGGACCAACTTATATCAGGGGAGACCTGGAAAACATTCAGGGACCTACAGGTGGAATTCAACCTCCCGGAATGTCACTCATGGCGCTACCTCCAACTCAGACATTGTTTTAAACAAAGACTAGGTGTCCTTCCCCGACAGCTCCCTCGCTCTCCCGTATTTCACTATCTGGAGACATGGCGGCAGCTGAAAGGCGCGGTATCGGGACTTCAGGCATTGTTGAATCGTCATCTCTTCTCACTCCCACTCCTGACTTCCCTCAAAAATAAATGGCAGACGCACCTACAGATCGAATATGACCTGGAGGACTGGGCAGACTTGATCGAAGCTAGAGACCGCGGAGCACGCGAGGCTCGTCTGAAATTCTGTCTCTTTAAGACACTGCATGATTGGTACTGGACCCCACAGAAATTACATACGGCAAGACTTCTCCCCCATGCCAACTGCTGGAGGTGCCCGCACACACACTGTGACTTGCTCCATATCCTACACGATTGCACAGCCGTACAACCTTTTTGGAGGTCAGTGGGAAACACCCTCCGAGAAACCCTACCCCTTCCACCACTCCTCACCCCACCTCTTCTATTGCTATACGATATTGGAGAACTCCATAAGATTACACTAACTCAAAGTAGACTCCTACACACCGCACAAGCAACGGCCAAACTATGCATCCTTAGACATTGGCGTGCATCGACCGTCTCCTCCCATGATGAATGGTTGATAGCAAAGTACCAAGCAGCCACACATGAACGACTTATCTACAGTTTACAGGACAGAACAGAGGTGTTTCTCCAGACCTGGTCACCCATCCTCTCCGGACACTAGGACCGGATCTCCCCTAAAGAACTCTACAAAATACCATGTAGTGGGAATACATCATTCCCGATGCCGTGCCCATGCAGGTACACCCACCCATACTTAACACACCATCCCTCCCCTCCAGGACTTGGATGACCCCCGGTAGAAAGTTACTGCATAACCCACGGTAAAGCCACTGCCCATTATCCACTGTTCATTGACCTTTTGGTATAACCTATACCCCTACTCATATCCCAATCCTTAGAAATATATTATTGATGTCCATGTCACCGCGCCACTCTCCCCCCATCCCCCCGGCCCCACAACATCTAGTAACCTGGCCCTATCCTCTTCATATGGACGCAGCCACTATAATGATTTCCCTTTTGAATTCACGCAACCCCTTTCCCCGGTCACTATCACTATCACTATCATTATCACTATCACTATCAATATCACTATTAATATCAACATCATTATTACTGCAGTGATTATTATTATTACTATCGCTGTCATTTTCTTATTCTCCCTTTGCCTATTGGATACCATAGACGCTAATACAATTCATATGTATGGTTCCTCTCCCCCTATTTTTTCCATGCCTTCTCTTTCTATTCTATATCTTCTATATTTTTTGATCCTTACCCTAGACCCCCTTCACCCGCCATCCCTCTTCCTCCTTCCATTTTTACAACCCACACTAACCATTGTTTTTCCTTATATTTCTCAGTACATCCCTAATGGTCCCCCATTACCCTTGACCGTACCCCATCCTTATTACAAAGCATTATGACTTATGCTCCTTAAATGACTAGCAGCATATCTCTGGGAGACTCAAGGAGATGGCAAATGGGACACTTGATTAATATTAAACCCGACTGTGATTACAGCAGAATTGTATAACGAGGACATCATGGAGCGAATGGGTCCTTGTTCTTTTGTTTTCTTCCTCTTCTTTTACAAGTTGGTTATAATGGATCGTTCAACGAACCTCTGATTGTATCGGTATCGTTATAAGAAAAATGTCACAGATATGGCAAATGGCATGGAGGTAGACAAGAGAATTATAAAACTGTAATCACCCATGCATAATGCTTACAGGAAACAGACATGTATATTGATAATGATTCACAGAATGTACATTTGTACTTGTTGCCTACACTAAGAGAAAATGTGACTAGAAACAGAAATGGCTTAGATTAATAGACTGTTTACTGTACACTGTGTAATATGATGCAACTAACAGTAAAATAATACAACACAAAAAAAAAAAGTTTCTAGAGCTAAAAGATCAACAGTTACTAGGAAAGAAGTGCCACCCATGGTGCCACACGTTGTAAGACCCTTTCCAAAACATTATCGGTCACCTGTCAATTGCTGGTTGCTATTTTCAGGTGTTAGACTGGTAACAATTAAGTCAAACTGCATAATATGGTCCTTAATTGACACATAATTTATACTGCTCCCGTCCGATCCTGATGGGTTGGATCAGAGAAAATTAGCCACATTTTAGCGCATTAAGGTTGAGCAAAATAAAGAATAACATTCAAAAATTAGATGAGACAGTAGATAGAATGTTTTCCTTTTCAGTAAATAAGAATTACACACTCTATGTCAGCAGGTTGATTCCTAAATTAGAGATTTATCAAGATCAAAAATATTTAATGAACTCCTTAAAATATTTGCCAGCTCGACCTTGTAGTTTTTGTATTGCATAATGGTGAATAAAGTATGACGTACAGTGGAAAATGTACCACGCCAAGGTTCTCTGTAACACCGCCTCTCACATTGCATATGAGCAGATAAAGGCGCACACACCTACATATACCCACCGTCACTCTGTATAGCACTCACATACACACCGATACAAGAGCACGTGAGGGTGCCGCAATCATCCCTCAAGTGTATTAGTCCGCGAATTCCAAGGCAACATGCTCTGCACTGGTATCACTGCAATTTGGAACTGTCATTTGAACCAGCCGATGCAACATGTTGTTTTTGCTTGGGTCAGTCAGTTCAAATGTTACGTCTACAATTGACAGGTGGTGCAAATATCAGGGCAAATTGCAATCTATATAATTCAATCCAGGTGTCACATTCCAACAAATCATTAGTTCTACACATTAAGCCATCTGTGCACTGCCTGGAAATAAATACAGAGCCTTGTTTACGTGTATACTTTATATTGCAAGCACTATAGCCTCAAGGCGCACGTTCTCTAGTGTCTAATAACAGGAATAACATTTTTGAGCAATTACGCATCACGTTAGCAAAAGGAAATGAGCAGCGATTAAAATAAGAACTTGGGCTGTCTTTGGAACCTCGCAGAGATCTTGACATCCTGCAGATGCAATGCAAGCTCCTTCGACGCGCAAGTGTCTAGGCATGAAAAACATCCACCTCGCAGCAATAATTTACGTATCACCGGCACTGCAAGAACCATGATAAGTGCTGGATGCAGATATCTAATATCTGGACATTCTGGTTTAAAGATATTTAGGTGCATTTTCTTACACCACGTGACGCATTAGTGTCCCTACTTGTATGTCATTAGAGAAGGTTCTGGAAACCACTGTACTTCTCCTAAGCATCGGGTGATCATTCTCTTCCCATTAAATACTGGCAGCTGAAATGTAAATTATTTGGGAATGCGCTCTAGGTGTCCGCCTGGATTGTGATTTATTTTCCCTATCCATTTTCAAATTATTCTTATAAAGTATTTAAGTGACAATGTAATATTGCCGTCACCTGCAAAATGAATGCTTGGTTAGGTCTCTATTTTTTTTAATCTTCTTTACAAATAATAATAATAGGATGCACAGAGCAAATGAAAGGCTTGTTAATTAAAACATATCACTCTTAAAATGGCCACATCAGTGAATGTTTTTAATTGTTGCAGTTTTATTGCAAGCATATGGCAGCCACGTTTAGATGCCAACATGATTTTTTTTATTTTTGTGGCATAAGCTTGCAATTAAAAATAAAACTAATTGGCCATTGTGAAAGCTACCAAGGCCAAACCTTTTGGCTTTGCCAGTGTTTGTTTATTAGTTGTGATTCATCTATTGTGGCTCCCGTCGCAATTGCAGACTCGAGTCTAAGGTAATTTCATTCAAAAATGAGAAATACGGTAGATAAGGCTGATGTGGGAATGAAAATAATTAAAATCTTGTGCCTGGCATCAGAATGTAATCAAGGAATAGCTGACACAAATATTTACGTTCTAAACTTAAAAGTAGTAGCGTTGAAATTCCGGTTTCAACATCTAGGGGCTTATTCGCAAGCTCCGTGGCGTAGGGCAGTGCAGCAAGTGACCTTACTCCGCTGCCATGGCCACAGGGAAAGGGTAGAATTGTACCTTATCTACAAGATACTGCACATTTCTGTCCCTCCCCCTGCACTGCCGCACAATGGGCTGCCCAGTGCCGACACAGCTTATATATGCTGTTGCAAAAGGGACATTATTATGTTATGTTATGCTATGTTATGTCATGTCAAGTCATGTTATGTTATGTTTCTACCAAGTTTATCACCCATAAGGATGTCCAGGCTCTATGTAACCGGTGTGTGAGGCCAGCCCTGCAAGAGCCAGGTCTTCAGCTTCTTGCAGGAGTCAAGAAGAGAGGAGGAGGCTCTGATGTGTTGTGGAAGGTTGTTCCAGGCTTTAGAAGACAGGTATGAGAAGGCACATCCCCTTGCTCTGCTTTTGTGTATGCTTGAGGTGTGTGCTAGTGAGAGCCCATCAGACTTGACCTGATGTGGACTTCACATGGGAAGATGAGGACTAGTCTGACTGCTGTGTTATTAACGGTCTGCAGTCTTCTTATGACCTGGTTGGTTATCCCTGCGTACATGGTGTTCCCATAGCCTAGTCTGCTTGTGATGAGGACTTGGGTGATCTTTTTCCTGGTGTTGTCTGGTAGCCACCTGAAGATTGTCTTCAGCATCGTTAGGGTACTGAAGCAGGACGAGGTTACTGCATTGATTTTGTCGGCCATGTCCGGGTTGCTGTCTGTCATCATTCCGAGGTTACTTATTTGTGAGCAAGGCATGGGGGCGGGTCTGAGGTCCGTTGACCAACCAGTGGAGTCCCATGGAGAGATATCTTTCTTGAAAACCACCAGACCACCATTTCTGTTTTTCCCGAGTGCAACTTGAGGCAGTTGGATTTCATCCCGGTGTCCACTTTGGTAGTGCATGTGGTGAACCTGTTGCAGATGTTGGGTGTTTCATCTAAGAGGGACAGTATCAGCTGTGTGTTTTCAGCTTATGTGAAGATGTTTATGATATGTGTCTGTATGACATCGGCCAGTGTAGTCATGTAGATGTTAAAGAGCATCGGGCTGAGCAAGGAGCTCTGTGGGACTCTGCAGATGACTCCCAGTGCTTCATAGGAGTAAGGGGGCATGCTGATGGTTTGGGTTCTTCTGGAGAGGAAGGAGCAGATCCAATCAAAAGCATGCCTCTGTATGCCTGCTTCGTGAAGTCATTGGAACAGAATGGGATGAAAGATGGTGTTGAAGGTTGCTGACAGAACTATGAAAATGATGGCTGTGGTGCTCCACTCTCGAGGATCACCGGATGTCATCACAGATCTTGGGGTGGGCTGATGGTGCTGCATGCAGCTGTGGGTTTGGAGAAATCATTGACAATTGCAAAAAGTGCTTTGTTACTGTTGGAGCTGGCATTTATTTGTTCAACTAGAGCCTTCCTCTTAGTTTCTCAGATTGGTTACACATTTTTGCATGCACATATTTGTAGAAAAGCAGGAGCCAGGCATAAGCAAACACTTCTCCCTCCATAAAACATCACCGTTGATGGAAGCACCAGTGCAGGGTCAGGTTAGACACACAGATTGGTTGCTAAGGGACAATGCTGAGCTTTGACTGCTAACCTGATGATAATTTAAGGTATGTGAGAAAAACTATACATACCACGGCATAACATTGGCTTAGTAAACGAATGCAACCCCATAAGTTGTGTGGCTGGCAAAAGTTTTAACATTTTGGACCTTTCAGTATTGCATTGGAGGTGCTGTATCATATTCATGGGCTTCCTCACCCGCACAGGCACTGCTGCTGCTGGTACACCCGGGCAGGAGGCCTCTGGGAAGACATATATATATATATATATATATATATATATATATATATATATATATATATATATATATATATATATATATATATATATATATACAAGGATTTTCCTCTTCGCTTAAGGAAGGCCAGGACACCTCCAAAGTGATGTCAATTAAAAAACATTCTCTGTTAATCCCATTCATTTTCAACAATTTCATCATTTTTATCATTTTTACCAAAACCAGTCTAGTCCCAGTGGGCAAAATCATATACTGAATACATTCAAACCAATACTTGGGAGACTCTTCATACTGGTTCCATTCTAGATACAAAGAGAGTATGTTTAAATCATTATACATATTGCTAGCAGGCATACTACAGATTCATAATACACCACTTCCTACGTTACATAGATCACTTGCGCCCTTGTTATCGACATACCTCCATCATAATTTGATGTAATTCTGCCTAATGTCAATAGCTTCTTAAAATGCACCAACAGTGCATTCAAAGACCATAAAGTGAATAAAACCCACTACTATAAAACTTATAAATATAAAATCATAAAACAAATATATCCTACTGAGGATCGTACATGCAATTATTTAAAGATGTGTATTGTATACCCACTCCATCCGTGGCCGAAACGCGTTGGAGGGGAGACCTATTTCTTCCTAATAAACCTTTATTTGAATTGACAGCACTTTGGAGGTGTCCTGGCCTTCCTTAAATGAAGAGGTAAAACTTTGTATATCTATGGGATTTCCAGAAGCCGGCCGGGACCGCTGTGATACTATACTATATATATATATGTATATGGACACATATTTCCCTCTAACAAATATAACCAAAAATGTAACAGTTTTTAAGCAATTGCATTAAAAATATTAACAATAACTTAAAAGTAAGAATTAACAAACAAATGTGTAAAAAAAAATACAACTGAATTTATAAATTAGATTTCCTATAAAAATTGATTTAATTAAGAATTTCTATACATATACTACACTATGTACTTTAAAAAATATAAAAACAATATTCAAACAATTATTGTTATTAGAATTGTGTTCCAATACTAACAAATACCAAAAATATAAATTATTAAAAATATATTTACAAAAACTTGTACCATACTTGCTTAATTAAATTATTTAAAAAAAACAAAAATAAAATGTAAATAAAATGTGCTATTAGTTTTCATAAATAATATAAACATTAATTAAAAAATAAAAATAACACTAATCAAAAATAAACAGCACGAACAAAGGTGCTGGATTAAGCAAAACTAGGGAAAGGTTTGGACTTTGGGGGTGTTAGATTTATCATTAACACTCCAATGTACACAAAAGCAGAGAATATATTGGACTTTGGAAGGGTTAGATATACCATTTCAATTTCTTATGATTTTTTTTCAAATCATGTAATAATTTAAATATCTAACAACATAAAATATTAAATGATATCTAAAAAAATATGCTTTATAAGTAAATACAATTAAATGTAATACAAAAAATAAAATGTAATAATACAAAATAATGTAACAAACATTAAAATAATTGCATTTAAAATAAATATATATTCATTCTTACTACTTAAAAACATCAACAAAAAGTTAAATAAATTATAGAAAAACGTTAATTGGATTATGAAATAAAACAACATTACAACAAATAAAAAATATTTTTAAAAAAATGTTTCAAAGTTTATCATCAAATACACTTATCAATCAATTAACAATTAAAATACAACAAGAAAATAACTATGAATTGATTAAATAAGTTGCATAGTTAATTGCAAATGTATATCTTAAACAACTTCCCACCGTATTTCCCCACAAACCCCAAAAAAGTTACTACATTATTAACTCACTATCTGGAATCACATATGTAAAAAATACAATTTGTACACAAATATAAAGCAAATATTATAATAATGCTAATACCTAAAAAATAATAAAATAACTCATGTATATTACATTGATTCAAAACAATATTTTAATACAGCTATATTAAAGTAAACAATATCATACACGATATTTAATAAACAATATTATTTACATAAAAAAACACTATTCTTAACTTCTATATTCTATCCCTCAATATTTTTGATGTGACAATATTTTTGATACTACCATATTTTTTAAAGATGTTTTGGTCACTCACTGAACAAAAGAAAACATATGCATTGCTAAGACACATAGATGGAGCAGGGTTTAATGCAGATTGATAGGCATGATGAGGAACTTAATGAAAATGGGCATGCAGTGGAAGACATTCACATGTAGCATAAAGAGCATGTTCACATGGACACACCGTTTGAGGAGCTCAATATACATGGGCTGACACTGATAGGGACTTGGGCACATGAACACGCAGAGTGAGGATTTTAGGCTACTTGGACAGAAACAGAGTTTGTGAAGTGCTTGGACACGTGGAGTTATGGTCCAGTGGCTTGTGCAAAGTGGGCAATATGTTCCTGGGGCTTTGTGAAGCATTTTCATAATTTTGGCGCTCTTCATAATTGTCGATTCATAATTGTCATGACATTGTTAAAATTATTTTTCTTCTGAAAGGGTTACCTGCGATAGGTTGTTCACTACAGTATTTCTACAACATTGCATTTTTCATGCTCAAATAAATCTTGCATCACAAATGCCAAAAGATGTGTTCCACTGTCAAGCAATCCATTTTTAGTTTAATGTAAACCGCAGAGCATACTTCTATTTCTGAAGGTAAGACCAAGGTCATGGGAAGTCAATTAGGAACAGTGAGTGGGAAACAGAACAAAAAGATTGTTGATGGAAGATGATAGCTTACATATTTTGTGGTGTACATTGCCGTGTTAACAAATGCTTTGTTTTCAGTTTGAAATGGAAATATTGGCATTTAGTACAAAACTTTTGACAGAACAAAATGTCTTGCAATACACCATTTTAAATCTGCAGCAGTGTATTTTTATGTCCCTGGTGATGAGCTGGTGTCATATTTCTGGAAGTCTGACCTTGGTTTGTATTTTATGTATGAAATGCTATGTTATTCCAATATATGCCTTATAAAGTGCTATGGCGTTGATGCTGAGCAATGCATTAATGAAGGGCTTTTCCTAATGTGGTTATTATATGATTTTATTGAAGTTATGAACATTTACAGGTCAGAATCCTTTGCAGTCCCTAATTTACTGTTCCCATAACATAAAATACATTTCTTTATTGTGTTTCAATTTTTCATCTCCATAAATTAGTAAAATTGTGAACGTTGTCTTTATAATAGTTTGGGTTTTAATGTTCCCAAAAATAATTTTTAGGATCTATTTTAATATATTTATATATCTACCCATTGTTTTCCTCTCTCAGAGTGTTACCTGGGGAGATAATGCTGGATTTCTCATCCAGTTATTGTATTTGTGAGGTGACACTGTTCCTGGAGGGATTTTGACTTTCGGTGGCTGTTTGAATGAGCAGACACTTGATAGCGAAGGCAGCACCTAGCAAGGTACATACCTTTGTAAGAAACCCACCGAACAAGGCATACAGGGAAAACCGAACGGGGACAATATAAATGGAAAAAAACACAGGATGTATTGTCTCTACCCAGAATGAGTGGAAGATTGGTATAACCGTGCAGTTATTTATGCATATGTCAACTGGTTGTAACAATTTTTCAGTTCCTGCCTCAGGACTAGACTTCCTTGTCTAGTGTTTGGATATGTTATTGGTCACAGTCGTGTTTCTTGATGAGAGGTATAATGTCTCTGAAACAACAGGTAGATTCAAGTTTGGTTGTATAGTTTGCGGCCAACAACAGAGGAGCCTTGCTTCTGACTCAACAAAGAAGACATTGCCATGGTTAGCCAGGGACAGAGTGTTGCAGATGGGAGGCAAGACAAGCATCAATCTCAGGTGCATAACAAAGGCCCCTGCAGCTTCTGCAGTGCGGGGAGGCCCTGGGCTCCAGGGGGCACCCTCAGCACCTTGGCCTTATAGCTCCTGCGTTACTCCAAAGGGGGGATCCTCAATGTCCTTTGCAGGGGGCCCTCCAGTTTCGTTATGCTGAAGAGTCCCAGTACTTTCCCAGACAGGTCTTTTCCAGTATTAAAGAGACCCATTAATCTCAGACATCCAGCCAAACACACGTGCACACTTAGTGCACTCTCCTCTCCTCCCCCCTCCTATCTCCTGTGACCCAGCCCCGCACCCCACCCCTCCCTGTACATGCTGCTGGCTCAGCCAGGGTGTTGACGCCCCTCCACCACTGCGGATGAGCCGCCCCTGGCTAGGGCACTGGGGCCCTCCACGTAATGTTAAGTGTGGGGATACCATACCTCATCGTGGGGGTTTTGGGGGACTTTTTTCTACCCCTGAAAAATAGTGGTGTTCAGAACTGTGTAACATATAACAAGAAAAGTCAGTTTGTGTTTTTTTCTCTGCAGCTGTCAATTGATGCCCCTATGGAGGACCTCTTGGAAGTTAACAAGAGTAGGGACAGGGGCTGGGAGACTGTCTCTAGGTGTGCTTTGTGTTCAGCATGCCTTGTTCTTTGACTCAGGGAGCAAGTGGGACTACCAGTGCCTGTGTTCACAGATCTTGCAAATTTATGTCTCTGAGGCCCCTGGGTGGCCTTTTTCTAAATTATCGTACTTCACTCAAATGACCTGCAAACTGGAATTGAGTATTTCTACAGTTTTAAAACGTAAGCTTCCATAATGATGTACAATGTAAAGTGGACTAGAAGAAAATGTAGAATCTCTTCTTTAACGTGCACCAATTGAATCATGCATATCTCAGGGAATCATGAAGGCTAAAGGCATCAGAGCTTTAACATGCAAACTATGTTGCTGTGTGAATAAGCATGCATCTTCAAGATTACAACAGAACCGATCAACACTTGTTGCCACTCTGAGAGCATATGTGCTAGGTGTCACTGTTTAATTATTACCTTTAAAGATGGCTACCTGATACATCTTACAGATGTATTAAATGCACAAGACAACCCCCAGCTTTTAAGCCAGGATCACATTGAATTCTGAGACTGGTAGTTTTATTTTTGTTGGTATAAACATGGGCTTAATTGTTGGAGTTTGCAAAGTGCTATGAGAGTAGAAAGTGATGACTGGCTAAGAGTGTTGGATATAGCATGTGACTGCTTGCAGGATTGCACATCAACACCTTTCCTGATGTTCCATTTAGCTGGTGACCATTGTTTCTATGTTTTGTAAGGCATGCTCTCTTGTCTGTTTGCAAGGTGTAAGAAGTATTGCACAGCTGCTATCTGTGCTCTTCATGTTTGTGCAAAGCAGCTTATACAGGCTTATCCTGCTGTGCCTGTTTTGCAAGTGGGTCTTGGACTGCCACTTCAAGTGCTGCGCCTGTTTTGTTAAAGGATGCTTTCACTGCCACTTCTCATGCTGTACGTGATTTGTATCAGGGAAACCTGCACTGCTATTCCATTTGCTGTGCATATTCTCTGTGAGGAATGCTTGCATTGCTGCTGTACCTGCGCAATAGAAACTACTTTCGTGACAGTTGTTGTTTGTGCTGTACCTATACTGTGCTCTGTGCAAAGAGGATTCTTGTACACCTGCTCATGCCATACTAATTCTGCTCATCCATGAAACTTGTATTGGTGCCACCTTTGATGTACCTGTTCTTTTCTGTGGGAGCAAAGCTCGCACTGCTGCCACCTGCACCTTAGCTGTTCCCTCGGGGGTACGTTTGCTCTGGTGTTGCCTTTGCTACTGCACCTTAAACGAAATACGAAAGTGATTGCTATGCCTCCCCCTCCCCCCCCCCCCTACAACTCCGAATACAGCACTCAGGCAGAAAATCATCAGGAAATGGAAAAATGCAGTAACAGAATCTAAATAGGAGATGTTATAGACAATAAAAACAAATTGGGGTCTAAGAAAAGAATTGAGGTGGGTAAAAGAAATGAGAGAGACTAGGTGAAAAGGGAACAAAAAGAGACAACAAAGAACAAATAAAGAAAAAGGGGGAATAAATGACAGAAAAGTACATAAATAAGAAAAAGAGTGGAAACAAAGGAAATTGAAAGAAGGGAAAGAGGGGAGAAGGAGATGAGTTAGGTACAGATGGGAGAATGTGGGACAAGGCACGAGAGAGGGGCCTGAGAACAAGGCCAGCAGAGAGCAGGGGTACACGGTGAATGAGGGATAGAGCTATTCAGTGCAAGGTTAACAAGGAGGTAGGGGAGGGCGGACAGATGCCTAACAGGATAAGTGGACAGATGGGATGGGATGGAGAGATTAAAATGATGAGGAATAGCGTGAAGAATGCAAATGAATAGGCCGTTCGTGAGGGAACTTGAATAAGGTACAAGAAGCACTGGAAAAAAAAGGAAGATGAATGTGAGAGAATGAGAAAAGCAGAAGTGAGGGAAACTGGAAGAGATGGGATAACATAATAAAAGATGCGGAGGGAGGTGGGTAACTAAGAAAGAAGTGAAGGTAGAACAATCGGAGAGGTAGTTATTGAGGTTAGAGTCACGCTGATTGGTGGTTGTGAGAGAATGTGAGAAAAAGAAAAGCAGTAACTAAAGAATGAAAAATACAGATGGAGGTGAAAGGGAGACGACATAGTAAAGGGTTGAGAATATTGAAGCTGTGCTTGTGAGAGAAAAATGAGAATGATGGGGAGTGTGAGGGAGGCTGGAAAGTACATAGGTGAGTGGGGTGCACAGGGATAGAGGTGAGAGAATGAGAACAGCAGAGTCGGTGGTCTAGAGATGTGTGAAGGATAGGTAAATCTGAAGGGGGTTGTGAAAGTTAAAGAGGTATGTATATATGGGATGCAATAGAAGGCAGGGGGAGAGTTAAAAGGGAAACTTACAGAGGTGGGTGTAACAGGTTAGGGAAGGAGTGAGATGAGAATGAAAGAGAACGAAATGGAGATGAGAGGATGACAACAAAGAAATAAGGTAAGAATGAAGCAATTGCCATCCAAATGAGATCGTTTGTCAATTCTTTAAACAGGGGTGCAACAAAGGCCCCCGCGGTGCGGATCCCCCGGCAGCCCACACGGTGCGGATGGGCCTCCGAGCTCCAGGGGACCCCCTCATCACAGCACCTGGGCTCCGTGAGTCCAGAGGCGGGCCCCCTCCATGTTCTGTGCAGGGCGCCCCTTCCACTTTCCTTACGCCTCTGGCTTTAAACCTCATCAAGTGCATATTGTAGTGATGTGGCAACATGGACTGTGGTTAACTGGGAGTATTTGTGGCATTAGGTGATGTGCACCCTAGTATCATTGCATTATCTGTAATCAGCGGATTGAAACTGCTGTCTGAAACTGCAAGATCTCTAAAATAAGGGTAACCTATAGCAGTCACTAGCCAATGAACTTTGAGCTGTCATAACAAAAATAACCCAGTAAAGCTACTGACACATTGAGCATCCTGTCCGTAATTGACCAGCACCCCTTAGATCCATTTGGGTTGTTTGACTTATTTGAGAATTCTATCATTTCGTTTACCCTAGACTGTTAGAGCACCTTAATATTCTTAAGCACATATGTATGGGAGGGAAGCTGGCATTTTATAATACCACACTTAAAATCCTCTTTTATCTGCCAGAAAATAACACAACTAAGTCTGGTATAATTGTAGAATAATATCTGCACTCTGTATGGTGCTTAAGTTTCTGGCACATACGTTTTATGAGCTAATACAGGATTTGCTGAAATAAAGAAATAACGTTACTGACTTCTATGGCAACCCATAAAGAACTACAGGTTTCCTTTAGATCTGTAAACGTAGGATTACTAATTTATTTATAAAAAATAATGTGTGCCCCCATTTCTCTCCAGTTATCTTGGTGTGGGAGGCACACCTCTCAGCTACATATACGAAGTCTAGATTGCTCACTCATTGCAGTACGGGTGGCATTTATGTGCCAACTGCCTCAAATGTGTATTGAATCACCTCTTGTCACTCCAAATGCTGGCAGACACAGAAGCCAAGGCACTGAGAGATGTACTGATTTGCCATGATCACACAGTTTGTTGAAGGCAGAGCTGGGACTATGGCCCAATATTTATACTTTTTGACGCAAAACTGCGCTAATGCAGTTTTGCGCCAAAAAAATTAGCGCCGGCTAACGCCATTCTGAAGCGCCATGCGGGCGCCGTATTTATTGAATGGCGTTAGCCGGTGTTAGCCGACCGGCGCTGCCTGGTGTGCGTGAAAAAAAAACACGTACACCAGGCAGCGCCGGGGTAGGGAAAAATGGCGTTTGGGCGTCCACAAATGGGGCAAGTCAGGCTGAGGCAAAAAAATCGTCTTAACCCGATTTGCGCCATTTTTTTACGACGCCCATCCCCCATTGAAATGACTCCTGTCTTAGCAAAGACAGGAGTCATGCCCCCTTGCCCAATGGCCATGCCCAGGGGACTTCTGTCCCCTGGGCATGGTCATTTGGCATAGTGGCATGTAGGGGGGCACAAATCAGGCCCCCCTATGCCACAAAAAAAATTTAAAAACATACTTTCCTGGACTTACCTTAATGTCCCTGGGGTGGGTCCCTCCAGCCTTGGGTGTCCTCCTGGGGTGGGCAAGGGTGGCAGGGGGTGTCCCTGGGGCAGGGGAGGGCACCTCTGGGCTCATTCTGAGCCCACAGGTCCCTTAACGCCTGCCCTGAGTATAAATATGCCCCTATGTATCCTGGACTATTAAGTTAGTAGGCCATATCTTGCCTAAAACAGGCAATGTTTCATTAGGAGTGGTACGTGGGTGACACCACGCCGGGTGTATTATTCTGTAAAAATCAAAATACATGTTGAAAAAAATGGAAATCCGAGTTTTAATGACGGGTGAAGCAGTGATGACTGTCCCACTTCTTAGCAAATAAATTTCATTTGCAACTCCACATGCCTTGCAGAGTAAGAGCTCTGTTGATTTACGTATTGAGAAAACGGGGACAACAGTGCCAGCACATCAACCTCATTTTGTAAATTAGCTGAAACCGATTTTCAATGTGCTCTGTTGTCACCTTGACCACAATGCATGCTGATCACTCTGGGTTCTCCGTACTCTCTTTAAAGAGAGTTGTATCATGTAACACGTGCTGAAGTTGTGTGATGTGTGCGGCACGAAGTAAGGCGCTTGTGCGTGACCCTTGTCAAAGTGATGGTATGGGGGTTCCCTCATCGTACCTTGCAGGGCCCCCCAAAGTCTTTGTTACGCCACTGGAAGTACCACATGTTCCCAACTTCTAACTGAGGCACAGGATGACAAAGGGTAATTTGCCATTTTTGGCAGATGCCCCTATTCCGCCCCATTCCAATGACCCCTTTACTCGCAAGGCAAAAGTTAAGGTACTTTGGACCATACGCAGCGACTGCCCCAAGCAGTAAAAGAAAAGGATATTTGAGTTTTTGGTGTTTTGTTATTTTTCAATTCATACTCTCTAATAATCTTCAGTAAAAACACAAGTAAATTAAGCGTTGCGCACGCGCATATCTTCATTTCAACCCCTGCACCGCACGCCGTTCGCAGACTTGCTACCGGGAATACAGTAAAATATTTGTATGAACAATCCCTGGAGAGTGCAGGGACTGCATATCGCTATTCAAATCGATGAACAATTAACAGAGGCCATTAACACTCTATTCAAAGGCATTTAATAATTGAGTCAGCCAAACGTTACAAATACATTGCAAATTCACAGCTACTAAAAGGCACATATACATAATTCCCAGAAAGGAAATCAATAGTTTTTTGCAATCTCCAGATGCTTTTATGTAGGCATTCCTCCTTTGTGGTGGGAGCGAAAGGAGATGATAATGCAATTCTTCCACAAAAAATTGGTATAAATAGGGGGATCCAATTTAAGGACGTTTGCGTTGTCAAATGATCTATGATAATACTGGTACCAAGAATAGGAAACGAGCCATAATAACACAGTTGAAGAATAATCTTTTAGATAAATGCTTTAGTTAGCACCATAGCTAGTTGCGCACTGCCCTCTTGTGGTACGTTTTGGTTCTTTTCTTTTGGTAACGGAACAAGTACAGTTAGATCATGGGTACTCACAAACTTTTTCTCGGGGGCCAAAATTGCAGTATGCTTTGCGGCCGAGGGCCGCACTGAAGTGACAGCGGGGGGCGGGGCTTAGAGGGGGCGGGGCTTAGAGGGGGCGGGGCTTAGAGGGGGTGGGGCTTAGAGGGGGAACAACCACCCCACCCCCTTTTTCAAAACAATGCTAAACAATGCTGTATTTTGAATCCAGGTATAACTACAAACCTACAAAGGGGACATTTTGAAAAACATTTTTATTATCATCCCTACCCCAGTAACACACACACACAGCGCACACACACAGCGCCATCTGCTCTCACGCCTACCCCAGTAACACACACAGCGCCATCTGCACACAGCGCCATCTGCTCTCACCCCTACCCCAGTAACACACACAGCGCGCACACATACAGCGCCATCTGCTCTCACCCCTACCCCAGTAACACACACAGCGCCATCTGCACACAGCGCCATCTGCTCTCACCCCTACCCCAGTAACACACACACACAGCGCACACACACAGCGCCATCTGCTCTCACGCCTACCCCAGTAACACACACAGCGCGCACACACACAGCGCCATCTGCTCTCACCCCTACCCCAGTAACACACACAGCGCGCACACACAGCGCCATCTGCTCTCACGCCTACCCCAGTAACACACACAGCGCCATCTGCTCTCACCCCTACCCCAGTAACACACACAGCGCGCACACATACAGCGCCATCTGCTCTCACCCCTACCCAGTAACACACACAGCGCCATCTGCACACAGCGCCATCTGCTCTCACCCCTACCCCAGTAACACACACACACAGCGCACACACACAGCGCCATCTGCTCTCACGCCTACCCCAGTAACACACACAGCGCGCACACACACAGCGCCATCTGCTCTCACCCCTACCCCAGTAACACACACAGCGCGCACACATACAGCGCCATCTGCTCTCACCCCAACCCCAGTAACACACACAGCGCGCGCACACACACAGCGCCATCTGCTCTCACGCCTAACCCAGTAACACACACAGCGCGCACACACACAGCGCCATCTGCTCTCACCCCTACCCCAGTAACACACACAGCGCGCACACATACAGTGCCATCTGCTCTCACCCCTACCCCAGTAACACACACAGCGCGCACACACACAGCGCCATCTGCTCTCACCCCTACCCCAGTAACACACACAGCGCGCACACATACAGTGCCATCTGCTCTCACCCCTACCCCAGTAACACACACAGCGCGCACACACACAGCGCCATCTGCTCTCACGCCTACCCCAGTAACACACACAGCGCCATCTGCACACAGCGCCATCTGCTCTCACCCCTACCCCAGTAACACACACAGCGCGCACACATACAGCGCCATCTGCTCTCACCCCTACCCCAGTAACACACACAGCGCCATCTGCACACAGCGCCATCTGCTCTCACCCCTACCCCAGTAACACACACACACACAGCGCACACACACAGCGCCATCTGCTCTCACGCCTACCCCAGTAACACACACAGCGCGCACACACACAGCGCCATCTGCTCTCACCCCTACCCCAGTAACACACACAGCGCGCACACATACAGCGCCATCTGCTCTCACCCCTACCCCAGTAACACACACAGCGCGCGCACACACACAGCGCCATCTGCTCTCACGCCTAACCCACTAACACACACAGCGCGCACACACACACAGCGCCATCTGCTCTCACCCCTACCCCAGTAACACACACAGCGCCATCTGCACACAGCGCCATCTGCTCTCACCCCTACCCCAGTAACACACACAGCGCGCGCACACACACAGCGCCATCTGCTCTCACGCCTACCCCAGTAACACACACAGCGCGCACACATACAGCGCCATCTGCTCTCACCCCTACCCCAGTAACACACACAGCGCGCACACACACACAGCGCCATCTGCTCTCACCCCTACCCCAGTAACACACACAGCGCGCACACATACAGTGCCATCTGCTCTCACCCCTACCCCAGTAACACACACAGCGCGCACACACACAGCGCCATCTGCTCTCACCCCTACCCCAGTAACACACACAGCGCGCACACATACAGTGCCATCTGCTCTCACCCCTACCCCAGTAACACACACAGCGCGCACACACACAGCGCCATCTGCTCTCACGCCTACCCCAGTAACACACACAGCGCCATCTGCACACAGCGCCATCTGCTCTCACCCCTACCCCAGTAACACACACAGCGCGCACACATACAGTGCCATCTGCTCTCACCCCTACCCCAGTAACACACACAGCGCGCACACACACAGCGCCATCTGCTCTCACCCCTACCCCAGTAACACACACAGCGCGCACACATACAGTGCCATCTGCTCTCACCCCTACCCCAGTAACACACACAGCGCGCACACACACAGCGCCATCTGCTCTCACCCCACCCCAGTAACACACACAGCGCGCACACATACAGTGCCATCTGCTCTCACCCCTACCCCAGTAACACACACAGCGCGCACACACACAGCGCCATCTGCTCTCACCCCACCCCAGTAACACACACTACATTAAAAACAAATAAATAAATAAATAACCAAAGAGCCTTACCTGACTCAAAGCACTGTAAAGATGCCACAAATGTGGAACAGCAGGCAGGCAGGCGGGCAGCAGACGTGGAGCCGGTGACAGCAAGCAGACGACCAAAGCCCCGTAAAAGTTAGCTGCAAGCGCTGACTTTTATGGGGCTTTGGCTTCCACAATCGTCAGGGCAACGCAATAAACAATGGCCGCCGTATGTAAACATAAAGGAGGGCCGCGGGAGCATGCTCCCGCGGCCCTCTTCTATGTTTACATACTGCTGCCATTATGATGTGGCGTTTGGTGTGCGTATCGCAGGCCGCCAAGCTAGGTCCGTGGGGCCGCTGGCGGCCCGCGGGCCGTACTTTGAGTACCGTTGAGTTAGATAAATCCTCGTCTGCCTAAAGCTGCTACCACACACCAAAACGTTGCACACATAAAACAAGGTTTGGCAAAGCCAATAGGTCTCGCCTATGCAAGACTTATTGGCTTTCGAATTGTGTTTTAGACATGTTGTACACCAGTGTGGCGCTGTTAAGCTTGCCTAAAAGTTAGTGGTGTAGAGAAGAGTTGCGTGGAGTGTCACAGAGTGGAATGGTGAAGAGTGGAGTGGCAGAGAGTGTTGTGTATTAGAGTGGTATAGTGTGGAGTCATGTAGAATGCATACAATGGAGTGACAAAGTAGAGTTGGCTGGTGTAGAATTCATTGGCATTGTGTTGCAGACTATAGTGGCGTAGAGTGCAATGGCACTGAGTGCAGAGGTGTAGAATCCAGCGGCGTACAATGCAACATTGTAGTAGATTAGAGTGGTGCATAGTAGAGTGCAGAGCAGTGTAGAGTAGAGTGGCTCAGAGTGGCGCAAAATAGAGTGGTGCAGAGTAGAGTGGCGTGGGGTACAGTGGTGTAGAGTATAATAGAGTACAGTGGTGTAGGATGCTGTGGCATAGAAAACAGAGTAGAGTCAAGTGGCACAGAGGCAGTGGCATAGAGTGGTGCAGAGTAGAGTAGCATAGAGTGGTGCAGAGTAGACTATAGTGCCGTAGGGTGAAGTGACATAGAAAGCAGTGGCGAAGAGTGGAGTAGAGAAGAGTGGAGTTGTGCAGAGTAAAATGGCATAGAGTTCAGAGGTGGACAGTGCAGTGTTGCAGAATAGAGTGTCAGAGTGCAGTGGTGTGGGATGTAGTAGGGGGGCCTAGAGAGCAGTGGCATAGAGTACAGTGATACAGAGTACAGTACAGTGGTGTAGAGTGCAGTCACATAGATAACAGCTGTGTAGATTGCATTGACATAGATCGCAGTGGTTAAGAGTAGAGTGTCATAGAGTTCAGTGTCATAGAGTAGATTGTTTCAGAGTAGGGTGAAGTGGCTTAGAGTGGGGTGGTGCAGGGTAGAGTGCAGTTGCATAGAGTGCCATGGCATAGAATAAAGTGGTGTAGAGTGCAGTGACATAGAGTGCAGTTGTACAGAGTAGATTAGAGTGCCATACAGTGCATTGGTGTAGAGTACAGGGGCATAGAGGTGAGAGTTACAGGTTAAAGTGCATTGGCGTAGAGTGTATTGCCATAGACTGCAGTGATGTAGACTGCAGTGTTGCAGAGTGGCGTAGAGTACAGTGGTGTGAAGTGGAGTTGTGCATAGTAGATTTGTGTGTTCTAGACTGGAGTGGTGTGTAGAGTGTATTGCGAAGAGTGATGTGGTGTAGAGTAGAGTGTTGAAGAGTGCATTGGTTTACAGTAGAGTGGTACAATGTAGAGTAGAGCGGCATAGCGTGAAGTGGCATAGAATGCAATTACGTAGAGTGGATGGTGCAGAGTGCAATGACATGGAGTGGTGTAAAGTAGAGTGGTGCAGAGTAGAGTGCAGTAGTGTAGAGTGGTGCAGAGTAGAAGGGAGTGGCATAAAGTGGAGTATTCATGGTGTGGTAGCACACTGCCATTACAAACAACACATTTCTAATTGAAATGACCATTACATTTGCACAGACATACAGTTTTACTAATATACCTATACAGTGCACAAACAAAAATATGTGGACATTGTATCAACTAGTGTAATAATTAGTTTTGATCATATTAAAGTAGTTGTTTCCAACACACTTCAAAATAACAAAAAATGTTCTTTATTTGTGATCCTAATTCTAATATATTCTGAAATCCTTACACTAACATTTGACCTTGGTCTTTGAATGGACAGCAAATGTGACAAGAAAAGAACAAGATTTACAGGCCTGTTTACAAGGGAGCACTCAGAAGGATACTGTAAATAAGGTTTGGACAAGGGAAGGCACATGCTCAAGCTGGATAGCCTAAAACAAATAAAGTCAGTAAATGGAAAGCAAGTAAATGCATTAAACCACAAAGCCAATGGCAAGTAACAGGCAGAATGTAATTTCTAGGTCAACTTTCTGAATGTGACCAAGAAGTCTTTAACTAACCAAACAGCTACGCTGTCTATCAGCTGCACTGTCTGGTAAGCTGCAACCCAAAAAGGGTGTCATGCACTGGTACTACTCAACAAACAAACAAAACACATACTCCCTGTAATACAATTAAAGGTAAAGAAATCAAAAGTAATTCTGCATTTTGACAATGGTTTAAATAAAAATGAAGGACAAATGTCTAATCTCACTCAGTAGGAGTATCATCTCTTAAACCCTATGAGATTGAAAAAAAATGTATCATTGAGTTGACTAAAAGAAACATTTGTTGTTTATCGTGCTATAAAACACCTACCTGTGCTAAAGCCTGTGCTGGAAAAAGACACAAAACATTATATAAAAGTGTTAAAAAAAATAATGGGTTTAACGAAATTAAAGTTAGGATGGATGCAAACTATAACACCTAAAGAGTAAAGTTTCAAAAATGCTGGAACACATCAGCTAAGATATTAAAATGTAATTGTGATACACTAATACCATAAATCTTCCCAAGTTATGCATGGTGTTATATGTCGTAGAGTAATGGTGATTATTTAGGATACATTAAGAATTGTGTTCCTCTCCAGTGAGGTTTGCTTTATTTTTAAATAATAGTCAGAACTTACTTTTTATTATTAAGTGTTGTGTTTTGCACGTATGGTACCATTAATTGTCACAAACTGGGATTCCTGGGATGCACCTGTTCAAATATACTCTGCTGGTTCAAATGTAGGTTTAGTAAATAAAAAATTTGCATTTGTTTTTTATTAATCTGAATGACTGTACTTTTGATTGGGTTCAGTTCCGTGTGTCCCACAAAGTTTCTAAAGTGAAGTTGATACCAGCTGTTATGTATTGGCCATTTCATGTTGACCGGATGGTATCCAAACTTTTAAAACGTGCATTAGTAATGGCTTTGTGGCATACTGTGTATGTATACCTGTTTAGTACAGGTGTATCCCAACATTTCTTTGATATGTGTGCGCCTCTTTCATCTCTGCATTTCTCTGGGTGAATAAGCGAGCTCCGGTTACTTGCAGGATCTCACAAAGCCAATGGGCTTACACAGTAGAGTCGCTAACAAGAGATGATTATACTGATCACTGATAAAAACAAGCATACAAAACAGCACAGATCCAATTCACTGAGAGTAAATCAAGTAAATGAAGTGGTTATCAGTATCTCCCTGTGGTGGAATGTAACACTGTACATGAACCATATCATATGGCCAGGACCATCAGAATTATGCAATTTTGCTGCTCCATTTTCCACATAATTATGGATTTGCTGCGTTTGCAACATACTCTATCATCAGCTGCGTGATCTGTATATTTCAGCAAAAAAATGTTTGTTACTAGCACAAACAGACCAAAAGCTACTAAAAATGCTGCAACACATGCTGTCACACAGACGAAGGCCCTTCGCAAAGGATGATTGTTCACCTTTCTGTTGTTTATTTCTGTATTTGCATGCCACTGTGGTACTAATAAGGTGAAACCTTTGCCCAGAAAGTGTTAACATGTGTAACAAGCATTTGCAATGCAATGGGTCTCGCGTTTGCGCACGTTAGAGCTATTAGCGTTGTAATTTCCTAACTGGACTTTTCTTGCCACATAAATTGAAAATGAAAAGTAAAACAGTTGACAGAAGCAAGCTGATTCAAAGTGCCACCACCGCCATGAGTGTGAGCGCGAGAGTTATTGGCCCCCTGCGTGAATGTCTAGAAAGGATCGCGGCTGGGATGAAAGGCAAACTGAAACCGATGAAGGGCCATCAAATGCTGTAACAGGAGAAGCGTGATGTAGTGTGATGGCCAACAGAAATGTTCACTTATTTCAAACGCCTGAGGAGGGAATTCAGCACAAAAACGAGGGACATTTTACAAAATGAAGCAATAAAAATGAACCATTTAAGACAAGCACAACAAAGAATGAATAGCAAGAGTGGGTATGGTTAAAAGCCCACAGAGAGATTACAACAGGCTAAAGCGCGTGCACGCTCGACCCTAACACTGGGGTAATACTAGTATAAAATGCTGCATAATTTGTCTTTTCTTGCGCCATAATTTAGTCAATCCTGCCATATAATGTGTTCCTCCCTTGCCACATAACTGTAGTGGCCCTGCACATAGCACCCTATGTTGACTGTAGTTTTGCAAACCCACTTTTTCATACACGTTCCATGAGCCGACATCCATTCATAACAAGTGAATGATGAGCGTTCCTACAGTTGGCGAGGTTTTTGCCACTACACTAGCACATCCACATCAAGACACACCACACATCCTCCCAATTATAGATATTCCTCGCCAAAGGCACTGAACATCCTTCCAATATCCCATAATCTGGCATTCACTGGATACCCAATAGTGGTCTCCTCACTGTCACCATACACCACTGTTTCAGGCACACCTTTAAATGGTCATCCACAAACAGCACATACATCCCTCAATCACTAAATCATATAGTAGTTAAAACATTGTCAAAACAACAATACTATCATTATCCAAACCAATATTCACCCAAGAGCCATTCAGATTAATCAGCTAAAATGTAACCTCACAATCATGTGCACAACATTGCATCAAAGTTGTCTGCCTAGATTATGATGCTGATTTAAGAAGCTTTTGAATCAATATAAGCAATGGGCAACCAACCACCCAACACAAATAAAACAAGCTTGGCAAAGCCAATAGATTTCACTTTTGTTTTTTCTTCTGCAATCTATCTTGCAAACTGGATTATAAATATTAGAAAAAGGTTATAATAATGTTTGTTTTAAATTTGATAAAAGTTAATAGTTGGTTATGTTGGGACGTATGTTGAATTAATATTCCAGGGTTCCAAACTCGTAGTTTGTACCTTATTTAATATGGCATTGTATTGAAGAATAGTAATATGTAGTTAGTAAAGTGCCACTGCACCTGCTGCACAGTTCAAACATGCCCTTTTTAACTGCAAGGTAGCCACAATTCTGACTGCCTGTTTGTAGTAAAATATAGCAATATGTAGTGTTTAGAGCAGTTATGACAATTTTTGGCCCTAGAGCCTCTGCACCTGATGCAGCATTCAGATCATGAAACGTAATGTCTACAAGATAACAGCACTTGTGGCTGCCTTTTTAGAAGTAAAATTTAGTAATAATTTGTGTTTAGTGAGGTTCCTAGAGCATTTGGGCACGGTGCCACTGCACCTGCTGCACCATTCAAATCATGAACCCATTGCCTGCAAGGTAACTGCACTTGTGACAACCTGTTTAGTAGTAAAATATAGCAATATTTGGTGTTTAGAGTAGTTCCTAGAGCTTTTGGCCCCCTGTGTCACTGCACCTGCTGCACCACTAAAATCATGACCCTAGTGCCTGCTAGATAGCAGCACTTGTGACTGCCTGTTTAGTAGTAACATTTTGCAATAATCTGTGTTTAGAGGGATTCTGACACCTTGAGGCACTGGTGCCAATGCACCTGCTGCACCATTAAAACCATGACCCTAGGGCCTGCCACATAACTGCACTTGTGACTGCCTATTTAGTAGTATAATTTAGCAATATTTTGGGCCCTGATTTATACTTTTTGATGCTAAACTGCACTAACGCAGTTTAGCTTCAAAAAGTATACCGCCGGCTAGCGCCATCCCAAGACACCGGCCGGGTGTCATATTTATGGGATAACGTTGGTCAGCGGTAAGACCCGGTTAGCGTCAAAATATTTGATGTGGTGGAGGCGTAGGGATAACTGGAGGTTGTGCGTCAAAGAATGGCGCTAGTCAGGCTAGAGTCAAGAAAATGACTCTAACCTTATTAGCGTCATATTTCGGCACACAACCCCCATGGAGCTGACTCCTGTCTAAGTAAAGACAGGAGTCATGCCCCCCAGCCCAATGGCCATGCCCATGGGACTAATGTCCCCTGGGCATAACCATTGGTCCCACTACCAGGTAGGGGGGCCCAAGTTAGGCCCCCCTATTGCACTACAAAAAATAATACAAAATACTCACCTCTACTTACCTCTACTTACCTGGGATGGGGTCCCCCCATCCTTAGGTGTCTTCCTGGTGTGGGTGGGGGTGTCCCTGGGGCCAGGGAAGGGCACCTGTGAGCTCTTTCCATGGCCTCTGACCATGGAAATAGGCACACAGGTCCCCTAACGCCTGCCCATAACCAGCCGTTAAATAATGGCGCTAAGCTTGCTTAGCGCCATTATTTAAGGTCCCCATCCCCGTGCATGATTTTAGCATGGGGATAAATATGGTGCAAGGGCCATAACGTCGTTTTCTGCACTGGAACGCCTACCTTGCATCTCATTGACGCAAGGTAGGTTTCCACCTCCAGAAAATGACGTTAACTCCATAACTTTGGCGCTAGACGTGTCTACCGGAAAAGTATAAATATGGAGTTAGCCTTGCGCTGAATTAGCATAAAAAAGTATGCTAATTCGGTGCAAACTGAGTAAAAATATGCCCCTTGGTGTTTAGAGGAGTTCTGACAACTTTTGGGTCTGGTGCCACTGCACCATTCAAATCATGACGCTAGTGCCTGCAAGAGAACTGCAGACTGCCTGTTTGGTAGTAAAACATTGCAATATTTGGTGTTTAGAAGAGTTTTGACAACTTTTGGCCCTAGTGCCACTGCACCTGCTGCACCATTCAAATCATGACCATAGTCCCTGCAAGATAACTGAACTTGTGGATCATCAACAGCTCCTTCAAGACCGCCACCTTCCCAGAAAGCTGGAAGCACGCCGAGATCAATGCCTTACTCAAGAAACCCAAGGCGGACCCAAAGGACCTAAAAAACTACCAGCCCATCTCCCTGCTCCCGTTCCCAGCGAAGGTCACCGAGAAGATCGTCAACAGGCAACTGACCCACTTCCTTGAGGAAAACAACACTCTGGACCCGTCCCAATCCGGTTTTCGCAGTAACCACAGCACCGACACAGCCCTCATAGCCGCCACCGACGACATCAGGACCCTGCTGGACAAAGGCAAAACAGCGGCCCTCATTCTCCTGGACCTCTCAGCCGCCTTCGACACCGACTGCCACCACACCCTACGCACACGCCTCCGTGACGCAGGGATCCGCGACAAAGCCCTGGACTGGATCACCTCCTTCCTCACCGGCAGAACCCAGAGAGTCCGCCTCCCTCCTTTTCGATCTGAAGCCACTAAGACCATCTGCGGCGTCCCCAAGGATCTTCCTTCAGCCCGACCCCCTTCAACGTCTACATGGCACCACTAGCCAACATCGTCCGATCTCACAACCTCAACATCGTCTCATACACCGACGACATCCAGCTGATCCTCTCCCTCACCAAGGACCCTGCCACCGCCAAAACCAACCTCCACGAAGGAATGAAGGCCGTCGCCAAATGGATGGAGAAGAGTCACCTAAAACTGAACTCGGACAAGACAGGGGTCCTCATTCTCGGCTCCTCCCCCTCCACCTGGGACGACTCCTGGTGGCCGACCACACTGGTAGCCGCACCGACGCCCACCAACCACGCACGAAACCTGGGGTTCATCCTAGACTCTTCGCTCTCCATGACCCAACAAGTCAACGCCGTCTCATCCTCCTGCTTCAACACCCTCCGCATGCTCCGCAAGATCTACAGGTGGATCCCAACTGAAACCAGAAGGATGGTCACCCAGGACCTCGTCAGCAGCAGACTGGACTATGCCAACGCGCTCTATGCGGGAACCACGGCCAATCTCCAGAAAAGACTACAAAGCACACAGAACGCCTCCGCACATCTCATCCTCGACATCCCCTGCTGCAGCCACATCACAGCCCACCTGAGAGACCTACACTGGCTCTCAGTCAACAAGAGGATCCCTTTCAAGCTCCTCACCCACGCCCACAAAGCACTCCACAACGCCAGACCAGCATACCTCAATGAACGACTTACCTTCTACACCACGAACCGACAGCTCAGATCCGCCGACCTCACCCTCGCCACCGTTCCACGCATCCACAGGACAACAACCGGCGGTAGATCATTATCCTACCTCGCCGCCAAGACCTGGAACACCTTCCTCATCCACTTACGGCAGACCAAGGACCTGCTGACCTTCAGGAGACACCTCAAGACCTGGCTGTTCGAGAAGTAGCAGCTCCCCCTCCCCCCCTTCCAAGCACCTTGAGACCTTCGCGGCTGAGTAGCGCTCTCTGCAAATGTACTGATTGATTGATTGATTGATTGAATGCCAGCTTAGTTATAAAATATGGCAATGATAAGTGTTTAGTGGGATGCCTAGACCTTTTGTTTCTGGTGCCACTACACCTGCTGCACCATTGAAATCATGACCCTAGTGCCTGCTAGATAACTGCACATGTGACACCGGTTTAATAGTAAAATTTAGTGAACATCTGTGTTTAGAGGGGTTCTGACACCCTGTGGCTTGATGCCAACGCACCATTCAAATCTTGGCCCTAATGCCTGCTAGGGAGCTGCACTTATAAGTGCCTGTTTAGTAGTAAAATATAGCAATACCTGGTGTTTAGGGGGAGTTCTGACAACTTTTGGTGCTAGTGCCACTGCACATGCTGCACCATTGAAATCATGACCCTACTGCTTGCAAGATAACTGCACTTGTGACTGCGTGTTAATAAGTCACTGAGAGAATACAAATTCAAAACAAAACGTTGCCCATTAGTTCAAATGACTTTTCTTAAAAAATGAGTGAGTGGTAATTTAAGAAATGAATACACAAATAATTTTAATATTTACAGCTGTTATTCATCAGAAATATAATTAAGTGATGAAAAAGTCAAAATAATGAGCCCACTCGATGCTTGCTTTACATCTGCACTCAATACTCCATTGCGAGATGGCCGACGTGTTTACACATATTTCAACGCAAATTGACTTGCGTTAGGTTTATCTTTTTGCATACAAACACTAGCAAGTAACCAATCACCAAACACTGGAAGGTGTACTTGCTCGATGCAACAGCAAAAGCAGAACAGAAAGCAGAACAAAAGAGCAGGACCTGCTAGCCAACAAAAAGCAAGTAAAGTTAAACACGTTGGAGCGAGGTTTGAATAAACAAACGGAAAATTCAGGTAAGCAAGGGGTGAAGTAGGAGCGGTTTCTGAGTCCCTATAAAGATTTTTATTTTGTAACATGTAGTAACACAAGCGCTGAGCAGGCAAAACCTAAAAAAAAGTATTTTACCATGGTCACCGATACGCATGAGACATTACAAAGATCTTCCAAGATAACATTTCTTTCCTTTTAGAGAAATGTAGTAACCAAACACTGAACAAATGCTCTTCTAACATCACAAACATGGCAAACAGTTACCAATAAATAACATTCAATTGAGCGACAGCGCCCTCAAATCTGCACAACTGGGAGCCATCCAGAATGGGCTTTTCATTAAACAATGCATGTGTAAACGTGAGTGCATGTCAAGAGGCTATTTGAATCTCATTGACTTTAATCAAATAGTTCATAAATTATGGACAGAAATGCTTTTTGAATCCCCTCTAAAAACGTAACATTACCTTGGTCTTTTGCATGACTATGCATTATAAACTTAAGATGCCATTGAAGGGTTCTGCTGACCTCATGTTAAATAAAGGGGAGTTGTTGAACTTCATAACATCTTATCTTGTATAGTTGCTTAGCTGCTATATATTTTTAAATATTTTTGAATTAGGAACATGGCTATTCAAATCAAAATTACGTAGCACTCATATGCTGAAATAAACTGCACTAATGTCTATGATTCTCACTCTTTCTCTTTGAAAAATGTAATTCACAATATAATTAAATCTGCGAGCAATGGAAACAATAATTAAATAGGAATAACACCTGTGAAATATTACTTTTGAAATCACTTTTCAAGTATCACAACCTAACAAATGATGTTTTTGCCAACTGTGGTTAAATGTTACTACAACGCCCACAATTCACAACTCTGAGACTCAAACATACCTTTTACCCAATGCTGCTGACTTAGGTAATTGCTGGTATGCATCCATGTTCTCTATCCAGCACCTCTTCTTCAGCACCCACTGGGCACAGCATGCACTGGGAAAGGACAGCAGCAATGCCCTTTGCCAGGACCACATTATGGTTCTTGTAACTGCATGAACAGAGCTCAGAGATACCTGCCTGACCTTAGAAATGTCTCTAAAAATAAGCTACAAAGGAACAATGGTATTCATTAGAACTACCAAGTGTGTGTAAAATTCTCTTGATGGACGTTCAAAGTTAGATGAATTATCTCGGTGTATAAAACAGTGGGTTTCATAAAATCCTGAGTTGATCTTTACCTTATCCGACCCCCTCCTCCCACTATTCCCTAAGGAAGCTGCATGGCTAAACCATGCTTCCTAAGATACTCCTGATCCAGGATGCATCTGGGCACTTTGCAACACTTGAGCCATATGTGCCAAACCATCAGTTTTTTTATGTTCTCCACATGACAAGCAAACATGTTATTTTATAGAAATAAAAAAATGTATCGTTCAAAGGGAGAGGGACGCATGTTGCAAAGCTTTTGAGAAAGTACTTCCAAAAAGAGAGAAGTCTTATGAGGAGGAGGAGTGTGTTTGCTTATGATGGCTCCTAAAAAAATGCCACAACATGGTGGCAAAGTTCAGTTATTGTGGGACATGAAGTCATTAGGACCACAGCAAATGATGGGGGTTGGTAGAGCTGGTCACATCCATAGCAATGTTTGGCCTCACTAAATGCAATAGGTCACAGGCCAGATATTTCTTTCAAAACAAAAGCTTGGCTCCGTCTACAATTTCCTTTATTCAGAATACGTTTAACATGGAAGATAAAATTAAAGAGCAACACTCCATTAATTTCTTTAATTTTAAAATTATCAGTGAGACTGCTCCTGCATGGTTATCTACAAAAGGAAATGTGCCTTAGGCGACAGTCATAATGCTGTACAAGTCATTGTAATGTTTTTGAAGAGGTTGGTTCTCTACCATAAGCGTAGTTTCACAACGTTTTTCAAGTTATCCTTCCTAAAATACTAATCACCACTGATCCATTTTTAGGTGGAGCATAGCATTGTGGAACTGCTCCTTTTCCGACGTGTTGGTATGTATCTGGGCTTTTAACCACGCCCATCACTATCACTTGTTCGTGGGCTTGCCTTTCAAAAATGCTTTGTTTTCATTGGTAAATGCTTTACGTTTGTCCCTCCTTGGGGCAGTTTTGTTACAGCCTTAGGGACTGTAGCATCGCGCCGTGTAGCTTGCGCGTGGCTACTAATGAAAACACACGGAGGCTCGGTGCGTGTGCTTATAATATCTTTTATTGCATCCTTCGTAACTCCGTTCCTTACTAACTTTTCCCGCTTTCGTTTTTCCCTTTTTTGCCCTCCCACTCCTGTCATGGTGCAACCCACCTTGCACCAGTTTCGGAGGGGTCGGGCTTCAGACCCCCCCCTCTTGTTTCCTTTATTGGTGTTGACCGCTTCCGCTGTCAACACTACAGGGACTGACCCTGTTACATAGATAATTTCACTTTTGCCGATAACTTTGACTGCAGAGAACTTCTTTTTCCTTTTGTGTCTCTCCTTATGTCAACTATTTTAATTTTTATTTTCAGTGTGTGTGGCAAGAAAACTTCAGTTAGGAATTTACAACGCTAATAGCTATAACTTGTTTTTCCAGTTTCAGCACTGTGTAGGAAAGATATACTGAGCGCAAGAAAGGTACCCTTGGGCGAGGGGGCAGTAGAGAATGGGCCACAAACTTTTAAAAGTGCAATTTATTTTCCTTTTCGAAACCAGCCACTTGATTTATGTTCTTGTCCTGGTAGTGTCCTCTCCCTCTGTGTCTAGCCGACTGGCGTTTTCCTCAAGATGTAAGATGGTATGTATGTTATTAGTATTCTTTTTATTTACTAACATGCTTGCTTCTTTTTATGAGGAACGCAGAGGACAGTTCTTTCCGTGATGATGTAATATCACAACAGTTGCCTCTGATCAGCTATGCGCATTATCTTTAACAAACCTGGACAAGAAAAATCCTAATTTGGAGGAAAAAGAGGGGTTTGCTCCCAACACTTCTTAAAATAAGGTCCTTTGACTTAGTTGTTAATGAAGGAACATTCTTGCAAGGTTTAAACTGTGCTTCTAGGATGAGGTTTGCTTGTGTATAATAAATCACTGTTCGCGTGAATGAGATAAACTCGTGGCTTTTCTGACCACGCCATGGCATGCAGTCTACATATGAGCTGCATACACAGCAGTAGCATTTGCCCCATCTGAGTCCAGGGGCCTTCAAGGAGCATGGTAGACGTAAGTGG
The DNA here is from genome assembly GCF_031143425.1 of Pleurodeles waltl. Lineage (NCBI taxonomy): Eukaryota > Metazoa > Chordata > Amphibia > Caudata > Salamandridae > Pleurodeles > Pleurodeles waltl. The sequence goes on along the minus strand of NC_090437.1, from coordinate 480,502,886 downwards.
GGGCTGTGCTCTCCCCCCTCTCTCCCTGGGCCTTCTATGAATTTCTGCCAGCTGCACAGCTGACATTCTCTGGGAAACCATCAAGCTGAATGACTCCATTCCGCTTCCTGTCTATTCCAGCCTGCAGGGCACACGTGCTGGCATACAGCCTCTTAAAGGGGAGGTCGGTGGCTGCACAGCCAGGCAACAGGCACGTCACAGGGGTATGTAAGCAAGCACAGCATGCAGGGGTATGTGAACAGGCACGTCACAGGGCTATTTGCGCAACCACACCACACCAGAAAGGGGTCTGTGAGTGGGCGCATCACAGAGGGGCGTGTGGGTAAACACACCACATGGCGATATGTGAGAGCAGGAACGCTTCGCAGACGCATGTAACCAAACACATGACACAGCAAACACACCATAGACACATCACCCAGACAAAATATGCATATGTATGTGAGCAGTCACGCATCATATGGGAACACGAGCGGGTCTATCAGATGTGGGTCTGTGTGTGTGTGTGCGTGTATGAGCTTAAATGGGGCCCTCACAAATGTTTTGAGGCCCCTAATGAGTTGCCCCCTTACCACAGGGGCAGCAGGGGCCCCTGTTACGCCCCTGGCGTCTAGGTTATATGTAGGTTATCTTTGTCAGCATAATTTTGTGCCTTCTGTGTCTCTGTCGTATTTTTTATTTCCCAAACTTGTGGTGCTGCTTTTTTAGGTCAAGCACGCAAGTGCTCTGACGTGTTGTAATCTATTTGTCGGCTTTTAATAACGTCCGCCACACGCCTATCACACTTGTTCATGGGCTTGCATTTCAAAAATCCTTTGTTATCATCGGTAAATGCTTTACGTATGTCCCTGCTTGGGACAGTTTTGTTACCACCTTGGCCATCGACCCTGTTACATGGATAATTGTACTTTTGCTGATACGTTTGACTGCAAGTGAACTTCTTTTTCCTTTTGTGTCTCTCCTTCACTCTCCTGCTCAGGGCAGCTGTAACACTTTGAATCGGCTTGCTTATAACACCTGTTTTACCTTTCATTTTCAATTTATGTGGCAAGAAAAGGCCAGTTAGGAATTTACAATGCTAATAGCTCTTTTGAATTAAATGTGTAGTTTCCCACCTTTCCCGATGTTCCTCCATCGATGCTTCAGCCTTGGTACCCCAGACTTGAATTTTATCTTGTGTTCCTTCTAACAGAGGAAATGTCTGGGCAGAGGACACTACAGTGAATTAAACTGGTTGTTTATCTGTATTGTGACAAGTAGTATCCCTACACTGAGTTCTGTGTTGCCCTAATATTACTTATTTATAAGGCCTGGCACAGTAAGGAATTCTACTCATTCCGAATGCCATTCTAACCCCGTTTGAGAAGCAAACAGGTCTATGCACCCAGATTGGGACTCCAAATGGGGCTCATATTTTGCATTTCTTTCCTTACACACATTTGATAAGTAAATTTGATCAGGAAATATCTTCTAATTTCACAAAAAGAAATGTTAAAGACACCTAAAGGACATTTAGGCCAATGCCAGTGGGAAGAAAGACAAGGTTCAGGGCAGAGAAGGTCAGCTTTGATAAGAAATTCATCCATAGGCATCCAGTCAAATCCTTGTACGTTTATATTTTCAAAGCCGAATACTTCAAGCTGTTGCTTATAAAGCATGATGTGAATCGGCAAGTGCTTTATTGTTCATACTGTCCTCTTCCCAGGTATGAAATCCCATTACTTCAGGACATGTCGCTTGAAAACACAGTATTGCTATGTTGGCCACGGCTTAGGGGTTTCTAATTGTAGGCAGTACCAGGCCACATGCTGAGGGCTATGTTAGAATCTGTGTAGAAATCATCAAGGGAATTACGTAGACACACATTATCTGTGTTTTTTTTGTGTCAGTTTGCTCTTTGTTCCTGTATACAACATTTTCACCATGGAAGGTGGAAGAACTCCAACGACAGTCTTTGTAACTATTTTTATACGGTATTTCCCTTACCACATTATTTTCCTAGCACAGTTTCCTCCACGTAGTACATGAAGGAAAATGCACATGCAAAAAAACAGGACTGAGCACCATTTAAGTATTTTTTTACTTTTTGGTGTTACTACCATAGCCAGCAAATACTGGTACGGCAGGGTGCGGTATTAAGCAGGTGCAGTTTTACTTTGCACAACGTGCTCTTTCTGTCTAGATCATCTCTGGGCTCCCACACTAAGATAGTGGGGACCCCAAAATAATAACGCCTCTTACCATTCAGTGTCTTTTTGCGCTTTCTCATGGCTGGAACTTTTGTTTTACAGCTGGGCGTAGTTTGTGTTTTAAGGACCTTGTTTGTAATAATTTTCTAGAAGAGCTGCTAGCTCTGAGGATGTGTAATGCTCTCTAGAGGCTAAATATATGGTTGCACTGCATTACTTTCTGCCATTCTGTTTTCTTGTGGTTATGCCCTCTAGGGGCTGACAGTATGGTTATACAACCATGTTTCTTTACAATTACATTTTTGTTATGGTGCCCTCTAGGGACGGTTTTGAGCATTGCAGTGTATTGCCAAATGTTTATTTCTGATAAAGGTTTTTATTGGGTTTACATGATGATTCTATATGTTTTATGAATCTCTCCTTATTGCAGTTATGACCATGATTCAGGCCAACTTAACATCCTTATTACACATGACCGTTTGAATACTCTTGATATGTTTGGGTAACCCTTCTAGTTTATTTCTCTCGCGTGGGTGTCTTGTGTCTTTTTTTTTTAGAATTGTGTTAGCCAGCCAACAACACTGATAGTGGGGTGGTGAAAGTGGTATTCTATTGGAATTAGCATGGCAGATTTAAATTGGGAAGCTAAATGGCAACATTTTCATTTTTTACTGCAAATAGAGGAAAAAGTAGATGGAAGTAATTTAGTTATATGCAGGGCCACTGGAATTATGTGGCAGGAAAAGACCAATTTATGAGGCAGGGTTGACCAATTTATGTGGCAAAAAAGGTCGAGTTATCAATTTAGAACACCAATAGTTCCAACAACAAAATGCTTGTTTAGATCTGTTGTCCATCTTTACACTCAGCCCTCAGGGTTCCATATCACCTTCAAAATAGACCTAGAATGATACACATCCTTAACATCAACAACAACTTCGTGTGAGACTGTAGAGATAAAATACTGACACAGGAGCTCGCAATGACACTAGGAAATGGATACATGGCACCAACAAAAGTGCACCAAGACTGTCACTGGCACATACTCACTGGAGCACCAAGACTGACATAGGTACATTAACTTGAGTAGTGTAACACTGGATACTGACAAAATGATGCTAATGAGGTGATACTGACAGGCTGCACTGGTGATTGGGCACTGACACTAGGATACTAACAAGAGCAAATTAGTCTTTGGACACCTGGTCAGGGACATTGAAACAGGTGCACCAATTCTGACATGGGGACAGACACACTGGATTCCTCACATTAGTGACACATACCAATAATGGGACACTGGCAAGTGTCAGTTTTAGTAGGCCACTGACAAAGGTAAGCCAGAACACAAGGAAACTGACACTAAGATAATGGCATAGACAAAATACAAGAACATTTCCATAATATGGGGACACTAGCATACGGACATGTGAATATTGATGGTGTGCTGACACAAGGATACTGTGATTGTGACTTCGCCACTGGTCAATGGCCACAGGCATACAAGACACTCGAGTACTGATAGTAATGCACCAATACTGACATGGGGATGTTGACAAGAATATAGTGACACTGGAAAGTTGAAGTGGGTTACAAAGAATGACACCAGGATGCACAAACACTGACAATAGAACACTGACACAGCAACACTATCAATCACACAGTAACACCTACACAAGGGGCACTGCCACTGCGTCACATATCCTGGGAAAATAGCACAGGAGCATGAACATAGACCTGAGGCTATTAACTTGGGAACAGTGACACTGGATGGCTGATAGAGGACACAAACACTATTCTTGCAGAAATGGTTTGGAGCATTGACACGGGGAAACCGGCACAGGATCATTAAGTTACTGACAGTGAAATACTGAGGTTTGAACACGAGGCCAGTGAAATGACACAGGGTCACTTACACATGAGCACTGACATGGGGGACCTAACACTGGAGTACTGATCGGTAGTAATTTTGGACATGGGCCATCGAAACTTGCATACTGGCACCAGGACACAGACACGGAGACAGTGATGTATAGATACCAAAATTGATACTGGCACTGAGGCCCTGACGTTGACCTTGGGTATTGTTATAGTGCCGAGGGTTACTGCCAGAAAGACAATGCTTGGGTACTCTGACACTGGGCCCTAAGGGCCCAAAGACACTGAAACAAACGTGGGGACACTGGCATTTAGATGCTTACATTGGCACATAGGCAATGACACAGAGGAACTGACACTCAGACAGTGGGCATGGGTATCTGGGGAAATAGGGAGAATAAGGTGCTTATTTACAAACCTGTGGTGCAGGGCAGCACAGTAATTGACATTGCTGTGCTGTTCTGCACCACAGAGAAAGGGCAGAAATGTGCTGTATCTTCAAGGTACAGCGCAATTCTGTCTTCTCCCCCTGGTGCCCAATGGACTGCCTAGCACCGACCCAGGCACCTTGGCACCATGGTGCAATGATGCCTGCATCGCAGGCAGAATTGTTTCTGTGCAGAAAGGGACAACTTTTTGCCCAAATACAATCCATGGAGGCTTTTTCCTCTTTCTATGTATGCTGCAGAATGCAACACACATAGAAAGAAGAAAAAACTAGAAGAAATACAGATATTTCTCCTTGTTGCGCCTTTCCTGAAGAGGCTTAAGATTTTGACTCATTCCTAGGATTACAATGCCTTGTAAATCTGGGAATGTGCCAAAACCCGTGGGTGATGCAAGGGAAAAACCATTGAAATGCCCATGGAACACCTCCCTGACGCAATGTAAGGCAATGCAGTGACTTGCCTGCATTGCCTTACACCATATCTACCAGGCCATGAAGAGCAACGCAAAGTGGCTTTGAGTGGCCTTGTAGATATGGACCTGCACAATGCGGCACACCGGCGGTACACGGGGCTTGTAAATAAGCCCCTAAGATTGATACTAGAACACTGACAGTGCTAAACAAATAGAGAAACACTGAAACATATATACTAACACTGACATGATAACACTAACACAGGAACACTGACAGCCACAAACACTAATGCACTGACATTGATGCAAGGGGCATCCTCAGTAAACACTCATACAGAGATGCAGCAATACATGGATACTGACACTGACATTGGGGGGTGACAGGACACTTGAGCATCAGCAAGGAGGTACTCACATTGGGTTATTAGCAGTGGAGCACCATCACTGACACTGGTAAACTTCAAAGGGGGTAGAGAAAAGAGGGCACAAACATTTGCACTTGATGCTGATAAGGAGGGATACTGATGTAAGAGCACTGACGTATATATTGGCACAATAACAGGGGAATAATGATGCTGGAATACTAGCACAAATATTGAGGAATCTATGCCTGTCAATGGGACACAGTCACACACAGTGTGAGACAGTGACACTTACTTGGAGAAAGTGACATTGGAATGGTGGCGCTGGTACAATGACAACACCAGTTATCTGCGAATCCCCAGAGAAGAATTATCATCTTCTAGTGTCCTCTGTAATCGGCTGGACCACATGTGTGAACTCAGCTGTTTGTCCAGTTTAGCTCTCAATGAATCTTTCAAATGTGAATTTTAATGGCAAACTAAGGTTGTAGTTTTGTTCATTGGGGAAGCTGTGCCACCCCTTTGAGAAATACACGTGGGTATGGATTTTTAAGCTCAAATGTGATGTGCTTACTAAACAAATAGGCTATGCACCTTTCTGGTGGGTGTCACCTCCTATCTGAAACTTGTTTTATCTATCGTTCATAGCAGATACAATCTTGCTAACTCGCATTTCTGCTATTACAGAACTTTTGGATAAGGATAACAAATGTGACAAAGCATTTAACTGGATCGTTGGATGAATAGTTCACATTTAAATCTGTGTGATCTATTGCTGCATCTTCATGAGGTAAATACACACCAAATTACACTTTGCATCACCTCCTGGATTCCTGGAACAAGTGTGCTAGCCTGCTTCCCACTATACTCACTCCTGGCAGCAGAGCTCCCCATCTCTGAACAAATACATAGAGCCCTCTTTGCAGCCCTTTTTGCTTTTCATCATGTTCGGCTGGATTAAAAATGGAAAACCACTTGCCCTTTGTTATTCTGAACCTCTTCCACGAGCCCGTAAACTCGAACTACTGCCGGGGCTCTTGTCCACAGACCCATACGAAGGACAGCGTATGTCCCTTATTTTTAAAATGGGGAAATTCTTAATGTAGCAAGCCCTGCACTACTGATGACCATAGTTAACTGATTGCAGCCATGATCATTGTTCGAAATCCTGGCACCCATCTTAAAGGTAAAATCTGGATCCCCTCTGGACCTTAGCTGAGTGGGAGTTTCATATAAACTAGCACCAGGCTTGCGTAAGACGGCATTGTTCCAGAACAGTGGAAATCAGGGGTAGAGTCCGCCCCCCTGAAAAAAACACACATTAAACTAAATTACCTGGTCAGTGACCCAATCACACTTCTATTGACCCTTACTAAAATGTTATATAAAACAATGGCGTCCCAGCTTTCAAGGTTTTTGGATGCATCTGACGTCTTGAACCAGGTGGGCTTTAAACTAGGTCGAGGGCCTGAAATGACACATCTCTTGGTAATGGAAGACATTAGGCTAATTCAGGTTGAAGAAAATACTAAAGCCCTGATCTCTCAGCTACATTTGATAGACTTGATGATGTCACTCTAATCAACCTTATGACCAAGATTGGCTGGTTTAGCTTGCTTCGTTCTAATCAACACCAAATACTTTCCCTCCTACCATTCACATCGGACAAGACCTGTTGTTTTACACCAACATATGGACCTTCACTGTCACTGTCATTTTTTGATATTTGTCTTGTGTGTCAGTTAAGCTGGTCTTTTGGTTTCAAAACAATAGCTTATGCGAGCGATACCCAGATCATCATCAGACTTGATATGTAAGCTCCGAAGTTTGAATTCAAGCTGAAGATTTGCCCGTCTCCCACTCAGCTGTGAATGAACCATAACTTCTTAAAACTTCAAGCCATCAAGATGGATCTTTTGCTCCTGTGTATATCCACGCCCAGTTAGAAAATGGATTATGGCCTTGTGATCTTGGTTCCCTGCCACTGGTCCCAAGGACAATTTGTTAGAAGTTACCATCAATCAGGAGTCCTCCTTGTCAGATTTTATCCATGCAGTTACTCTTTGGTGATTTCTAACCCTGCTCACTATTAGGAACATTCTTCTCATCTTTCCAGAGGAAAAACATAATGTCAAAGTGTCTGCTCAGATGCAATCTGGGCTGTATTACTGCACCGTTTGTGTTCGGGTTTGGAAACTATCTGATAAACAAACTGTAGCGTCTTCCCCTGCCTCGATACCGACCTATGACTACACGACACAACATATGGAGCTATATATTAATCATTTTTATTCGTCTACGTATATCCACAAACTTAAGATTCTAAAGCTGCATTCACTTCACTGCATTCTAACACTTACGTCACAGTTCTATGGAGTCCTTCAGGAGCCAAGAGAGTTTCGTCATTCTTATACACACAACAGTACATCTCCCCCTCAGTTAAATAAAAAAAATAACATTTTGTACACACATATATACGATCATACCTCTTTGATGAGCCTTCGTGGTGCTTTGATTACTCACCCAGACCATGTCTAGGGAAACTGGGAATCGGCAACAGGAGTGTCCATGATCTGTGTTGGTGATACAGGAGCAACAATAGTCTGGATTTTTCCAATTGTCCTTTCCAAACCAGTCTCTATGTTGACAATATTTCCAAAGAGTGATGAGCCACATGTCTGAAATGTGAGAAATCTTAAGTAATGGATTTCCCAGGAGGTTAGGCAGTCACCATGTGTCCTTTGCTGGTTATAACAAGGAATGACACAGCATAAAATGGAACACCAGACTTACGTTTTCTCAGCTGACAGGTGAGCACTCGATCTCCTCTTGTGAAGTCAATGGCCCTCATTAGGACCCTGGCAGTCCGAAGACCGCCAGGGCGGCTGTGGTGGTGTCACCGCCGACTGTGAATACTGCCAAATTAGGAGTTTGGCAGTTTGGATAAAGGCAAACGACCGAGCCTCTACCCGTCCCGCCAGATTACAGCATTACCACGGGCTGGAAGTGAGCAACTCAAGCATGGTGGATGGTGTGATACCGCTGGTGGTATCGGAGACCGCTAGCATTTTTCTGGCAGTCTTGTGCCCTGGAGACAGGAATAAGCATTCCTGGCGCCAGGATACACTCACACACGTCCACATGCACTCACACACTTCTACACACAAACAAACACACCCCCACTCACCCACACAAACGTGACATACACTAAAATACATACACAAACACTGCACTCATGCACACATTCACTCCCCCCTCCCCATCGCATACATACATTCACACACCCCTCCCTCTGCACCACATACACACACTCACCCACTCACCCTGTCTACTGACACACACACACCCTCTCTCCCCATTCACTCACACAAATACGCACCACCCTCCCCGTTCACTCACAAAAACACGCACCCCTCTCCCCATCCACTTACACACACATGCATAAGCATACACGTACTCACCCCTTCCATCTGCTCAATCGCATTCAATCGCTCACACCCGCACACACGCACTCATGCACTCACCCCCTCCCCATCCACAAACACTCACACACCCCCACCTCATCCACATACAATCACTCACACACCCAGACACACACCCATAAACACTCCCCCCCTGCATTCATGACATTCACACACACACCCTCCACTGTCGGACAATCCACTTACCTCATTTGTCGAGGAGGTCATCCAGGAGGGGACGGGTCCTGGCTCTTCCACCACCAGTAGCACCTCACCATCAGGACACCGCCACACGTATTACGGGTTCTAATATGGTGTGCGGTCTCTTTTTGGCGTGGCGGTACAGGTTGCGGTACAGCCTCTGCACTGCCAACCGCCAGGACAACTGGTCTCGGAATTCCACCCGATTTCAGGCAGAAATCATAGATCAGTCGTATTAGGGCAGTCTTAAGACCACCAGCACTGGCGGTATTTCGGCACCACCGGCTTTGGCGGTCTTTGGAAAAGACTGCCGAAGTTGTGATGAGGGCCAATGTCTTTTGCATGTCGTCTCTTGAATGCATAGGCATTCATTCTATTTTTACAATCCAAGTCTTTTACACAGGTTTCTTCCTCAGTTCTTGATCTTGTGTTGCTCCATACCGAACAACAACATTGCAGGACTTTCACCTGTGGTCAAGTGTGGAGTTGAATGGTAAGCTTGTAGGGTAGAATTCAAGACAGTATTGAGGTCAAGCTTTTCCAATGCAACATGCTGAACAGCTTTCTTTAATATATTCATGAATTATTTTGCAAGGCCATTAGCCTGTGGCCAAAGAGATGTGCTCTGCTGATGCTTTATGTTTAGATCATTGAGAAAGTCTCGACTGTTGAAAGGTGGGCCACTGTTATATTTTAAGATCGCAGGAATACTCCATGTCGCAAAGATGCGGTCTAATATCTTGATGACTCTTTCCTGAGTGATAGATAAGAGATCCTTCATTAATAGAAAACAGGAGTATTCATCCACAATCTCCATCAGATGATGTCCATTGTCAAGAGGACTGAAAAAGTCAACAGCTATTCTTTCGCATAAAATGCTTTGGCAATTCTCACATGCCTAACGGGTGTGGAGTGGTTTTTGATGACAAACAGTTGCATAGATGGCATGCTTTTAACTCTCTTTCAACTCTTTCATCAACATGCAAAACCAAATCTGATCTCAGAGAGCTTGTTTTGTGGCAACAATTCCAAAATGTACTTCATGAGCCACTTCAGTTATCTGTTGGCGCAGTCTCTCAGGAATGATAACTCTCAAACTTCTCAGAATAATGTCTTCTTGGGTTACAGACAGTTCATTGTTGACATTTTTACATTTCTGGTATTCACTGCCACTGGCAAGAGGTTGAGAACGTTGGTTTTGTGACTGAGGTGTAATCAATATTAACATGTCATTATCTTGATTCATGGGATTGGCAATTTGTTCTAACGAAATGGCAGCTGGTGTGTTTGATTTCACAATGAAGTTTATGTAGGATTCAGCTGTCTTTGAAGGGGTACTCTGAAGAAATAGTCAGCAGGGTTTTGATCTTTCCCTGGATGATGCACAATTTTATGGTTGTACTCTTGTTATTGTAGACCTCAACATTCAATGCGAGGAGGCATCTTGGCCTTTGGATTGCCTAAGATGGTCAGCAATGCTTGATGATCTGTCACAAGCATAAAAGGTTTTCTGTATAGTAATACGTGTAAATGCTCACAAGCCCACACCAATGCTAAACTCTCTCTTTCAGGTTGTGAAAAAGTACTTTCAGTCTGGGACAATCATTTGCTTGCATTTGCCACAATATGGGGGTCATTCTGACCCTGGCGGTAAAATCCGCCAGGGCCAACGACCGCGGGAGCACCGCCAACAGGCTGGCGGTGCTCCCATGGGCATTCTGACCGCGGCGGTACAGCCGCGGTCAGAAACGGAAAACCGGCGGTGTACCGCTGGTTTCCCGCTGCCCTGGGGAATCCTCCATGGCGGCGCAGCTTGCTGCGCCGCCATGGGGATTCCGACCCCCATACCGCCATCCTGTTCCTGGCGGTTTTGGCCGCAGGGAACAGAATGGCGGTATGGGGTGTCGTGGGGCCCCTGGGGGCCCCTGCAGTGCCCATGCCAGTGGCATGGGCACTGCAGGGGCCCCCGTAACAGGGCCCCACAAAGATTTTCAGTGTCTGCCATGCAGACACTGAAAATCACGACGGGTGCAACTGCACCCGTCGCACCCCTTCCACTCCGCCGGCTCCATTCGGAGCCGGCATCCTCATGGAAGGGTGTTTCCCGCTGGGCTGGCGGGCGGCCTTCTGGCAGTCGCCCGCCAGCCCAGCGGGAAACCCAGAATACCCGCAGCGGTCTTTTGACCGCGCAGCGGTATTCTGGCGGTCCCCGCCAGGCCGCCGGCTTCCGCCGCCGGCCGGGGTCAGAATGACCCCCTATGTCTTTGAACATTTGGGTATCTGCTGTGCTGTGCAAGGGTTGCGCCTAACCTGACTGGGATAGCATCAACAAGAATTTCTGTATGGAGCTTTGGATCAAAGTATGCCATTTCAATAGCATTCTTGATAGCTTGTTTAATTCTCTTAATGTTTTGCTCACATTCATGTGACAAGTGAAATAAAACATTTTTTTTGTCAACTCTCTCAATGAAGCACTCACAGTGACAAAGACTTATATGTATCTGAACAGTAACTGGCCATGCATAGGAACAAACGTAACATGGCAACATTGTGTGGGGGATTTGCAGTTGAGACGCTTGCACTTTAACTGGATCTGGTGTCATGCCTCCATCAGAAAAGATATGGCCAAAGAATTTAAGCTTTGTTTTATTGAAGTCATATTTCTTAGCATTCAAGCTTAGCATTCAAGGTTAAACCTGCTTCAGCAAGTAAATTATACTGCTAGCTTTATTGTGCTTCTTCTGCGTAGCTCTGAAAACCAATATGTCATCACTACAGGCTGTATGATACATCAAATGACATCTTGAAAAAGCTCTGCAGCTGATGACACACTGCAACTTAGGGGGTCATTATGAACTCGGTTGGAAAATGCACACATTCACTCCCCCTCCCCATCGCCAAGTTCGGTGCTGGCGGTCAACAAAAGGCTGCCAGAGCGCAGAAGCCCCCGTCGGCCACATAATGTACATTCAGCTGGGCCGGCAGGCGGAAACAGTGTTTCTGCCAGCTGGCCCAGCTGAATGCAGGGCCTGAACATTGATGCCGGCTCGAAAAGAGCTGCGGCAATGTAGCAGTGCGGTGGGTGCAGCAGCACCCGTCACGCATTTCACTGCCGGTAAATCGGGCAGTGAAATGCATGACGGGACTGTGCATGGGGGCCCCTGCACTGCCTATGCCAGGTGCATGGGTAGTGCAGGGGCCCCCAGGGGGGCCCCGAGGCACCCATTCTGCCAGCCTTTCCAGGGCGGGTTAAACTGCCAGGGAAAGGCTGGTGGAAATTGCCTCATTATCCAGCGGGCAGCTCCGCCATCGGCAGGCTGCCTGGTGGCGGAAGCCTGGCAGTGGCAGAGTTACAAAAGTGGCAGTTATGCCATGAACATTATATGGCGGTCTGGACGGCCATGCCAGTGTCGGTAATTACCGTCACCGCCGCCATGGCAGCTCAGACCGCCATGTTCATAATGACCGCCTTAGTCTTTGATATCGAAACAGACCAATATGTGTGAAAAAGGTTGTAATGTACCTGAAATTCTCATTGAGTTCCAACTGGTGATATCTTTTATTCAAATCAAGGCGAAGGCAGACCGTCGCACCATTCAATTGGGTTACCATGTCAGCAATGTGCAGACCTGAATGTTGTTTTCTTTCAATTGCCTTGTTCGCTTGACTTCTCCACTGTCATTTTAGAATACTACCACAATGGGAGAAACCTATGGCATCGGACCAGTAGAATGCTCAATGATATAATGTTTGAATAATGACTTGAGCTCCTTTTCAACAGCTTCTTGTAAATGTAATTCAATCATTATGTGTATTTGGGCAATAGGACTGATGTCCTTATTAATATGCAATTGTACTATTGTAATCTTAATTTTTTTCTTACCCACGAAATAATGAAGGGGACTGACTTACTGTTTCATGATGAGCATTCATGTTTTGTTCACTGAGATCAATCCCATATCAGCAGCTGTGCTGAAACTGAGTAAAGAGGTACTTGCTGTCGTACCTTGAAGCAGGTGAATGGGTGCTTGCACTTTTGTTTTTTTGTGTTTCATCACCGCTACAAATGAATCTTTATTTTTCAATGGTGTTGATGCAGACCATGTATACACTTTAGTTTTCAATTAATCAGTTGTGGCAATGGAGATAGTTCACTATATTTCTCCTTAGGCATAATATTTATCGATGCACCACTGTTGATAATGAAATATATTGAACCACCATTTATTTTCAGTATAATCTTCGGACAATGTTCAAATGACTTTTGTGCATTTTCATGTTGACTTTTCTTCGATTGGTATTTGTCTTTATATGTAGCCAGTCCAACATGTGCACATTTTTCTGAGTTAAAAATCAACATTGCGCAATCATTTTCTTCCCTTTCACTTGATATTGATACTGATTAACTTTTTGACAAGGATTTAGATATTGATTTGTCTCAACTGATGTTGCCACTTGGCTTTATGGGTGTACATCGAACGTCGTTTCTCAAACATTCAGGCGGACATTTTGTCTTCTTGCTGTTACACACTTACTTTTTCCTTCACCTTGCAAACTGCTATTAAATGGTACTCCTTGCCACAGCCTTTGCGTATCTGTCTAATGGCGGGCCAATTACCTTCATGTGGAAACAACAATCCACACCTGAAAAACAACTTCTTCTTCTATGGAGGCATCACCTTGTGCCCTTCAGCTTTGTGTTTCTGCTTACTTTTCATGTTCATAACCGACTCGTTTTGGGCACCTCCGGACTCCATGCCAGCAGCTTGTCGATTGGCATGCTCTTCAGCTTTGGCAGCCATGAGAACTCACTCCAGACTAGAAGTTTCTCTCACCATTCGTCATCTGAATGAATCCAAGAGGCATCTGTCAATAACTCTAAGACGTACTGCTTCCTCATCATTAAATTCATTTCATTTCAGTGTTTGTTGAGCCTATACAGTCTCTCAACAAATATGTCTATGGTTCCGCCAACTCTTTGTCATTCTTGACTGAAAATGTACCTTTTGTAGTCTACATTTGGCACTGCATTGAACTTGCGATTCAAGACTTCTTTAATTTGATCATACATATCTTCATCAGCTCGCTGCATTTTCTTAATGACTTCGTCTACACCAGCAAGATTCTTGAGGTATTTGATAATCTTCCTGTTATTCGTTTCTGCTAGTCCATCAATGAAATCATCAAACGTCTCTATCCAAGCAGTCCATCTATTGCTAATATTTTGCTTTTAGGCAGAATTGAATGGTGGTGGTGGTTTCAGGAAGGCAGCAGCATTAAAACTATTTTGGAACTTACTGACATTGATACCAGAGTTGTCTCCAGTGCCATCTGCCAGCAGCCAGGCTCTGGGACGTGCTTGCCTCTGGGTCATCTTCAATAACTGCAAGAAATGTGGCCTCTTTCTTAGAGCTCTCTCTGTTCGAGCCCTTCACTTTCTGGAGACTTATGGAGTTGTGCTGAGCGTCACCCGGCAGCTTTGGTGGTGTGCCACTTCAGGTATTGGACAGCACAGTAAGACGACCGACGTGCTTCTTCTTGGGTCTCCTCGTCCGCAGCTGAAGTCATAGAGCTCTTCTTCTCCAGGCTCTGGTAAGTGTACCAATGGTATGGTTTGTTATCAACTTTTCTGTCAGCTAGTGCTCTTTTCTATATCTGTTTGTTTCCGCCTTTAGTGTTGTCACTTCATTCACTGTATTGCTTTGAATTGCGTAGTAGCGCGGTACCTCTCCATATGGCCTTGCCAGTGGATTCTTGGCCACCGATGTGTAAACTTCTCAGTAAAACTTTCTTTATTTTCAAACACCTCACACTGGCTAGAGCTGCACTTTGACTCCACATCGCCAAATGTCAATTCTGCACTTCGACTGAGGCACACATGTGACACACAAGCAGTTTGCTTGGACCACAGCAAACTCTCTGGGACAGCAGTTTCGATCTTTGGATTACTTATCCACTATCTCATCACTATTTGTAGCATCTTCCCCAGATTGAGGACCCATCAATAACTACGCCACACACCAAGCTATGTATTACATGTCTTTATTCACCTGAGTGCAACCGCAAACTCGACATTCTAAGCCAGCATTCACTTCACCACGTTTTAACACATCACAGTTCTACGGAGTCCTTCAGGAGCCAAAACAGTTCTGTCATTCATATCCACACAAAACTGCACAAACTACAACATATACAGAATTTATCAATACGTACTGTCTTCAAGTCACACAAATTTGGCCTGACTTCTATATCCTAATGAGAAGTTGGCCAGTTGACAGCCAAGCAAAGAGTTTAATTCAAAGGCCTCTGCCTTGCACATAGGATCTTCAATGGCCAAGAGTGGTCAAACTTACATGTGTGGCCAGTGTGTTACACCCCTATTCACACTCTCTGCTCAATGTGTCTCATGTGAAGAAAGCATTTGTCGAACACCGCTCTTTTCTCCATCTGTGGGCAAACTTTGGAATGTCTTTTTCTCCACTATGACTCTTGCAAGTTTGATGTTTTCCTTTAACAGTTCCCTTGTGCTGTGCCAGAAAGCCATTGTGGTGTCAATGTGCTTCATAAGTAAAGTGAAAGAAAAATACACTTACATTGGCAGAAAGGGAAAAATTGTTTTTATATTTTAGTTGCAATTTCTTTCTTCTGCGCATATGTGTAAGGACTATTTTTAAAGTCTTCAGTAGCCTGCCCATCTTGACGCAGTGCTAAAGTTTGCTGTTGGCATGCTGCAAATAAGTCTTTGGGCCTCATTACGAGGCTGGAGGTCTTGATATCCTGAGCCTCTCTGTGATGTCGGACTACTGCACTCCTAGCGGTCCAACTGCCACATTACGACCCTGGTGGGAACATGGTTCTCGACGGGTTGACAGTGGTTGGCAGTACTGAGTTCAGACTGAGACCACAAGTCTGACGATGAGTCCCCTTTCCCCCGGCTATTTTATGGCGATTTAACCACCATGAAAAGCCTGGCAGAAAGTTCTCTTCTTTTTTTTATTGAAACTTCTACTGAGCGTTTTGAATCTTTTTTCGGTTTCACAAACTGTTTTTTGTTCCGATTGCCCACCTTTCTCACTACAGTTATCCGGTGAGTCCTGAAAGGAACGAGATTGGCATGTATCAGTGCACTGATATCTACCAGGAGTTTTTATATTAGCCCTATTTCTTAAATTGTAACGTTTCTCAGGGGTCTCGATTGCGGAGATTCTCCGTTGTCTTTTTTAACCCCTTCCCCACCGAGGACGTAATGGTTATGTCCGAGGCTGTGCCGCAGAGGCGCTCCCCCCGAGGGCCACCCCACCCCCCCCAGGGAAGGGCTGGAAGGGGAATCGCTTCCCCTTCCACCCTCAACCCCACATACCCTTCCCCAGTGACATCTGATGACGGCAGCACGCAATCGCGTGCTGACCTCATCAGAGTTCACCATGCTTCCAGCGCGATGCGGAAGAGAAATGCTCCTCTGGAGGAGGGGGCCGGCAGAGGCATTTAAGGAAAGGAAAGGCCTTTTTTAGCTAATTGTCAAGAGTGGAGCGGCCCCTTGGGCAAGGGCTGCTCCCCAGGGGACCAAATCATTTTTAGGCTATTTCTGCCCCCCCTGGGGGCAGAAAACCCCTAGACACCTGGGGGCAGATCGGCCTAATATAATTAGGGTGATCTGTCCCAGGGGGGGCAGAAACCACTAGACACCAGGGATTTTTTTTTTTTTATGCTTACGCATAAGGGAAGCGGCCCCTTGGGCAAGGGTGGCTCCACAGAGGGGGCAAAATGTTTTAGGCCATTTCTGCTCAATTAGGCCGATCTGCCCCTAGGGAGAGCAGGAAACCCCTAGACACCAGGGATAATTTTTTATTTGTTTATTTTTATTTTTTATATGTGGGAAGCGACCCCTTAGGCAAGCGTCACTCCCCGGGGGGCCAAATTATTTTTAGGCCATTTCTGCCCCCGAGGGCAGATCAGCCTAATGATATTAGGCTGATCTGCCCCCGGGGGGGGGCAGAAACCACTAGACACCAGGGATTTTTTTTATTTTTTATTTTATATTTACGCATAAGGGGAGCGGCCCCTTGGGCAAGGGCCGCACCCCGGGAGGGCAAAATAATTTTAGGCCTTTTCTGCCCCCCATGGAGGCAGATCACCTAATATAATTAGGCCGATCTGCCCCCGGGGGGCAGAAACCTCTAGACACCAGGGATATATATATATTTTTTTTTTATTTCCTTCATGTTTTTATGTATGGGAGCGACCCCTTAGGCAAGGGTCGCTCCCCTGGGGAGCAAATTGTATTTAGGCAGTTTTTACCTACCTTGGTGGTAGATCGGACTATTTTTGTTAGGCCAATCTGCCCTCAATGGCGGAAGAAACCACTAGACATCAGGGATTGGTGTGTGCGTGTATGTGTGTGTTTTGTTTGGGGGGCAGCCCCTTGGGCAAGGGTCGCTACCAAAGGGGGCACATTACTGTTGGCCATATCTGCCCCCTTGAGGGCAGATCGGCCTATTTTTGGAAGGCCCATCTGCCCCCAAGGGGGGCATAAAGCCCACCAGAGACCAGGGAAGATTTTATTTTTCAAAAGAAGAGGTTGGGTATGGCCATACCCCTACCCCAAATAAATGGGGCCAAAGTTGTTCTGCCCACTAGTGGTAATTAGCGCAATTAGAGTTCCAGGGTGTGATTGAACCCTGTGTCTCGCCAATGAATAACCCATTATTTCCCGTAGCTAAACCAGATCATTCATATAGAATTGTCTTAGACTACAGACATTTAAACAGTCATCCACGTACCTATGCTATCCAAAACTCGCATAGCACAGCACTAATGAGCAACATAGTGCATAAAAAATACAAAACAACACTGGACATTTCCAATGGGTTTTTCTGCCAGAATATAGCGTCTAAGAGTAGAGACTTAACAAGTTTCAGTGCACTAGGCTCCCAGAAAAATTCTGTTGTTTACCTCAGGGGTATAAGAACAGCCCAGGACTGTTCGCAGCTCGTGTCACTGCTATTTTGCACAAGATTGACCCTGAAGCATTGTCCTATGTAGATGATATATATCTCACGGATGATGAATTACTACAACATTTAAGACTGGTAGCCCGCATTGTTGTAGGATTTGCTGAATTTGGCTACAAATTTAATTTAAAAAAAAATAAAAATTGCCTTCCTTAGCGTCCTGTTTTTTGGGATATGAGGTGTCAAGTGAAGGGAAGAGCCTAGCGCCACAATTTTTAGAGAAATGCGCACAGTTACAACCACTGAATACGATTAAAAAACTCCAATCACTATTGGGTTTCCTAAATTTTGGCAGAACATACATTTCAGATTATGCTACATGCATAAAACCTTTATATGACTTAATACGTCCTGATTTTTCAAGTAAATTCTGGACAATTGAACATACAAGCATTCTTCGAGAGTTGCAGACAGATATGCTTGCAGCACAACATTTACATACGAGGGACAACAAAACACATTTGGTCATCAGAGTAATAGCTGGGGCCATCGGTTTCACCTAAGTGACATTTAATGAAGGTGAGACAGTCCCAATTGCATACAAATCGCATTTGTACTCAGCGGCAGAACAACGCTTTGCTCCCACTGAGAAAATTCTCACTGCTGTACAGATGGCTGTCATTAAAGAAAGACCTCTTGCCCAAGGAAAACGCATTATTGTTGTTTCTCCAATCCCAGCCCTAGAGGCTTTTACAAAAGTTAGCGTTCCAAACGCAAAAGCATTACATTCACGTTGGATACAATGGGCTACGTCTCTGACAGCCACTGATGTAGACTACATTTTTGACCCAAAGTACAAACTGAGGAATTTTTACAATATGAAATAGAATACCCAGTTCCAGCAAATACATTGCCTATTGAACAATATCATAGAGTCATGTACACCGATGGCTCAGCACAACCTGCAATTGGAACTAAACATCAATATTCTGCTGCTTGCGCAGTCATAAGTGGCTATGGAGGGCGATAAATTTTGTCCTCTACATACTTTTACACAAACCCTAGGGGATTGTTCAGCACAATTGGCAGAGCTAAAAGCTCTGCTGATGGCACTGGGACACACGGATCCTGCACAGCCTACGCTGATTGTTTGTGATTCATATTATTGTGTCCAATCCTTTAAGGAATACCTGCATTATTGGCGCCAGAATGGGTTCAGAGATTCCAAAGGCAACACCATTAAACACAGACTACTGTGGGGGAAAGTAGCTGATCTGAAAGAGACGCTACCGAATGTCCATGTTGTGCACACACTTGGACACCAGCACGTTGGAATACATGTTGCTGGAAATACACTGGCTAAGGAAGCCGCGAAGTCAGCAGTGGCTGTGGTCGCTGTAGCTGCAGTGACTCGTTGGAGTTCAAAACCGGACGCAGACATTTGGGCTGCCATGACAGCTACAGCTGATGGTATGCCCTATCCTAAAGGATTTCCTAACAAATATCACTATTGTATGGGAGGCATGCTGAAAGCTGAGGTTAAGATACCAGGCGTAGGTGTACGAGACATCCCCAACAAAGACAGAAGATCACAATTGATTAAAGCAGAGCATAAGGGGGTGGCATCTGCCCATGCTGGTGTGGCGGCTACAATTTCGATCTTGCAGGCCCGTTGTTGGTGGCCAGGTCTCTACAAAGAGACTAAGCAGTATGTCCTTTGTTGTGACATCTGTCAAGAAATCAAAGTTTCCACTGCCAAGCACCCGCCGCCGACACCCCTCTTAATTTCAAACAAACCATTACAATGTGTGTACTTGGACCACTGTGGTCCCCTAACATCTGATAGTGCATACAAATATATTTTAGTTGCTGTTGATTCATGTTCCAGTTTGCTTGGGTGTGGCCACAACGCTCGGCTGACGCTCGGACTGTTATTAAAGATTTGCAAGTCTTTATCGGTACATATGCAGTTGCGGCTTTCCATTGGGACCAGGGCCCTGCTTTCGCCTCAAGGGCATTCAGAGACGCCATGGCTTCATTGGGGGTCCAACTCCAGTACTCGTCTCCATTTCATCCCGAGGTAAATAGTGTCGTGGAGCAATTAAACTGTGATTTAAAGCAATCCTTCTTGTCAGGCCCCAGAACACCACATAGGAAGCGTTTCTTATATGCAGTATACAATGAGATTTGGAAACTTTCCCAACAAGATGCTGCTGCGCGGTTAGGGCAAATAGATCAGGAAAATCTAAAAAAGGCATTAGCTGTTGTGGATAATAGGATTAACACTTTGTCCGACCGGATATACACCATAAATAATATTGTTTCTTCTTTTATAGACATTACACAATCACACTCAAGGCGGGTCGCGTCCCAGGGCAGCACATCAGTGCAAGGGAGATATTTTCTTCTTTTAATCTAACGCTACAACAACAACTAATGGCTAAGAAGGAAGCGACTTATGTCATGCTTAACATCGAGAAATTAGAAAAATTGCCTTTTACTGTGGCCGAAATACCATCGGCTGAGTGGCTAATACATTGGGTTATTAATCTGCCTATTTCCACATTACAATCCACCTCCTGTTTAAAACACATTCCGGTAGGCAGATATGAAAAGCTGGGAGATAGTTACATCCATGAGGTGTGGGAGCTTCCCTTCTCGCACAAATGCTTCAATGGCATGAAAGAGGTCTTTCTTAGCGGTAGTGAATGCGAGACCTCAGTCAGACATTCGATGATTTGTAAACAGCTGTCTTTGCATGGGGCGTGTAACGCATCAGCTGCAAACTTGGCTTGTTATCTGAAGGGAGTCCCAGTCCCTTTGATTAGACCTACGTTCCAGGTGCTTTCAAACGGCAGCTACGTCCTTCTCAATAGTGAAGGTTTTTGTGGCATGCGGGCCGGAATAGTTTATGTTGTTTCGGTCTCTAAGGTCGTTACATGCTGCGGGAACGTACTGTTTCCCCCCACTAAATTTAAGGAGGTAGCTGATATTTGGCCATGCATTGCTACTTCAAACGTGAATTTCGACAAGTTAAGTAGACTCAAGGCTTTATTGTTTCAAAAGCATGTGGCCCTTACATCTGCACGCGAGACCTACGCACTTCAAGTGGCAAGGTCATCAGCAGAAATACAGTCCCTGTTAAATACGAACTTTCCGAGACACTTTGGTGAACTCGTGGGACGAATATTTAATGCGTCCAGTACAACTGGAATCACACATTTTTTCAAAGCTGTTGGTTCTGGTTTCGTTCACACCTTCTCCTCCATATTTGGTTTTGATACCTTCAGCTATTCACTCAATTTTTCAATTTTCTGTAGTATTTTTGGCGGATTTCCGATAACTTTGGCTTTATTAGCTGGCATCCTGCTGTTGCTGTTGTTTATCCGCAATGGCTGTCCCACCGTAACGAGGAGAAATGACGGCGCTCCCATCAGCGCAGCTGTGTCGTGAGCATATGATGCAGTATTTTGGAGCAACACTCCTGGAGCAATTAAAGTGTGACTGGTCTTTGTCATTCAGACCGGTTCTGTATTGTGTGCAGCCCGTGTTTCCGTGCCTCTGGTGCTCTTTCGAACATGCACTGGAAGTTTGTCTATCACAGAAGTGCCTGACTGCAGTAGATACTGATCTGTTGATGTTCTCGCTGAGGGTTCATTAGCAGACATGCGCATTGAGGTTGCATTTGCTGCGTGAAGCTAATTATGAGTTACCCTTCCTGGAGGAAGTTGTCGACAACTCATCAATGGGCACTCCACGGGATGCTGCCTTGGTTGACACTGGGGCTATGGAACACACCTGCACCTTGATCCTTTTTGGCGAGGACTTTCCGGCTTTGACATCAGCCGAAGTGGAAAATCTCCTTTTCTCCATGACTCATACCTAGTTTGGAACTTTTCTAAATTGACATGTCCTTTTAATTCGGTTATAGGTCACATGCTCATGTTTTAAATTGCCAAGTAGTATGCTTGTTGTCTTTTTGACTTGTCCAAATTGACCTGGTTTTTAAATATATCTTAGGTTGAGCTTTTAGTAATGAAATTTTAGTTTTGGCTTTGAACCACTTTCAACAGACAAGGGGAGGGTGTTGTGTAGTCATTTTAGTTATAGCTCCATGCACGTTATTTTAACACACTAGGCCGCTGTGCACTTTAACCTAGATATTCTATTTGGCTTCTCATCGTTATTTTACAATAACCATTTTTACGGTCTTGTTTTATTTTTCATCTATCTAACTGTTTTGCTTAGCCTAGCACTGTGTTCTCAAACAAGACATTCTTGATCACTTTGTGCTTCATTCAAGGCCACAGTTCGGTATATTGCCGGTGAACGTGGTAGAAGTTTAGTCGCCAACATTCGTAGAAAATACACATCCTTACGTAGGGACATTTTCTCCGAACATTAGCCGTGCTATTATAAAAACACTTCCTAGTCCCATTATACGTTAAGAGGGAGATTCCAGCCAGGGAACCACGACTGTATGCTGATCGCTGAATGCTTCGTTACAGATGCTAATGCAGAATACAGGCCTTTGCTCAGGTATGAGGGTTGATGTCTCCCCGGGGGAACCTGAAAGCAGAATTAGAGCTTAACATGCTGTGCTCAGATTATGACTTAGATAGGAAATAATCCATCGATCATAGTGACACTATGATAGCGTTATTCTTATGCTTCACTCTCCTCATCACCATTTTAATACTATCATGTTGTGTCGTCCTGGTTATTGCAGCTCACGCTTTGCTGTCTAAGATGCAGTCGTTTTTTTAAACCAATCATTAAAACATATACTGCTTCTGTTTGTCATTTATATATGAGACTGAATTGTAAATGAGAGTACCGGATGTGACCTGAGTGACCACGACTTCCCTGAGAAGCCTAATATGTCATGCGCTCGGCTGCCCAATCATCACTATCCCCTGGTAGAGATGAGGCACTGCTAGTTAGCCGGAGCAAAACCCGGATTTAGAGCGACAGGTGTCACCCACAGTGGGTTAGACCCAGTCTCCCACACCGTGGACAATCTTGCTGCTCAAAATCCAGTAGACTCATTAGAATACTGAGAGCCTACGCGACAAACCAGTCCCCAAACAGAAGATCCCCCCAGTGATGACAGTAACTCTTGACTTCAGGATCTGAATGAACGACCTGGCCCATCAGTGATCACTGGTTAGTCGGACACCCCAGCCCACTCCCAGTCCACCACAGAGCCTCCCCCATCAGTACCCAACACCACAGCACCCACCCAATGTCCCCACACCTCTGTCCCCAGAACATGTCAATCAGCAGTGTTCCCACCTGTACAGGGACCCCAGTCCACACCTCACACCCAAGACAATCAGGGCCCTCGGGTCAGCGGCAGTGGGCACACTGTTCAGGGGACAGAGGCACAGGAGAACAGGGACACTGGGAGGATCACTGTGCACCAGGGGGAGGACAAGCCCAGGGAACTGACTCTCCAGGAGGCACTCACTAATGTCCTGGGGGCTTACCAACTATCCCAGGACAAGGTGGGCCAGATCCTTACCAACATGCAGGAGAACAAGCGGCTGCAGGAGGTGCACCATCAGGAGAATAGGGAGGATTTGCAGACCCTCAACTCCACCACAGTCTCCATAGCAGGGGTGCTGCCAACATCATGAGTGAATGGACAGCACACCAGTGGGCCCGTACCACTAGCCAGATTACTGACCAGCCCACCACTTCCGCTGCAGCTAGTGGGCACGAGGTCCTGCCACAGGACCCACAGGCCACCAGCATCCCTCCTCCTGCTGAAGGTGAACCACCCTGCAAACGTTCCCTGCCACCCAGACAGAAGCTAGAGACACCTGCCAAGATCAAGACCACCGCCAGGAAATGAGACCCTCCTGAATGTCCCACTTTTGTCACACCTTGTCACCTTGTCCACTTTGAACTGCCTTTGCTCCCCTTCCTATGACCCCTCAGATACTGGACCTGTGCTACAAACAGACTGGAACAATACCCTGGACTTTCTTCAACCACCACCCCATTCCATTGCACCTTTCCATCAACTATTTGCACTACAATAAACACCCTTGAACACAACCTAAGTGAAAGTGTTTTATGTGATGAAAATGTGCATATATAGAAACAGTCACATCTTGTGAAAATGATCTGGACACTGTGATACCATACATTTTATGACCTGTATCTGCCTGTAGTCATCATATCAGTACACAGTTGTCATATCACCAACATCTGCAAAATGACAAGCAATAGTTTACAGTAAGTAGAGATGCAAAGGTAGTGAATGCCATCCTGCTACAGCCACACAGAACACATCAATAATCAGAGGAATGGTCAGTTCCACTGTCTCACCTGTGTGTCATTGAAAGTATTGATGTATAACTGTTCTGTTGTCCACATCCTCATTCTCACAGTCCTCAGGAGCCACTGCTGCCACAAGGGCATTTCCAGTCTCTTCCTGCTGCAGATAAGGCACGTCGCCTAAGGGCCAGGTTATGCAACATGCAGCATGTCACTACTATCTGGCAGATCTTCCTGGATGAGTAGCACAGGGATCCACCTGTCAGATGGAGGCATCTGAACCTGCCCCTCAGGAGGCCGAAGGTCCTCTCAATAATTCTCCTGGTTCGCCCATGTGCATCAATATACCGATTCTCAGCCCATGTCCTGGCATTCCTCACAGGGGTCAGGGGTCACAATAGGTTTGCGTAGCCAGAGACACCTGCAAGTATTGAGGGACAAACATTAGCCTTACACAATGTTATGGGTTCAACACCAGAAGGCATACACTGACATACATTGGGTGGGGACTCAGCCTTACCAATTAGCCACACCCTGTGCCTCTGTAGTTGTGCCATCACATTTGGGATGCTGCTATTCCTCAGAACGAAGGCGTCATGCACCGACCCAGGATACTTGGCAGTGACGTGGGAGATGTACTGGTCAGCCAGGCACACCATTTGCACATTGAGTGAGTGGAAACTCCTCCGATTCCTGAACACCTGTCCATTCTGGCGGGGGGTACAAACGCAACATGTGTACAGTCAATCCCCCCAATAATGTTGGGTATATGTCCCATTGCATAGAATCCTGCATTCACAGTGGCCAAATCTTCTACCTGGGGGGGAAGCAATGTAGCTGCACATGTGTTTCACCAGGGCAGACAAAACCCTTGCCAGCACGAATGAGAACATTGGCTGTGACATTCCTGCTGCCAAGCCCACTGTCACTTGGAATAAACCAGTTGCCAGGAAATGGAGCACTGATAGAACCTGCACTAGAGGGGGGATCCCAATGGGATGACGAACAGTTGATATCAGATTAGGCTCCAATTGAGCACATAGCTCTGTGGCTGTGGCCCTGTCCAGTCTATAGGGGAGTATTATATGCCTCTCCTCCAGTGCAGCCAAGTCCACAAGTGGTCTGTACACGGGGGCTTGCCTCCTCCTCCGATTCCTCTGCAGTGGTAGGTATCTAAGGGACACAAGAGTGAGTAAGCTGTCACAATTTAAACAATGGATCTACCACCTCAGTGTACATAGAGCAAAAACGTGATGGTACATTGGTAATGGCAATGTATGTGCAAAAAATGGAAATGACACAGTTGTCGATTATCTGAATATTGTCCACCACCATAAAATGTGACCGCCTGTCCTGTATGTAGGGACAGGTGGAAGTGAGGTAACTCAGCCGGCATTGCACGTCATGGCGGAAGGCGGTCTTGCACCGCCGTGATATTCCTCATTGGATAACATGGGGCTCTATGGAGTACAGTGGCCAATGGGGATCACCGGCGGCAAGGACAGTATACACTGCCGTGGACGTGACCACCATTTTCTGTCCATAACCTCACTCGATTCTTGACTTTCCACAGGATAACACCTACACTGCGTGTGCTGCTGTGACCTGTGTCTGATCCTGCCATGGCCCCTGTGACCGGGAAAAGGGTCCCTGCCTTCACTTTGGAGGAGTTGGAGCATTTGGTGGATGGGGTCCTACCCCAGGATGGGCAGCTGTATGGGCCTCCAGACCAACAGGTTAGTACACCTTGGGGACAATGCATGTGACAAGTTTGCATGGAGATGTGTGTGCAAGCATCATGTCATTTGGGGGTATCGTATGTCTGGTGGTAGTGTACATGGTGGACGCTGAGTAATGTGTGCGCCTATGGGGATAGAAGGGGATTTGTGAGCCATATGTGTGACATGCTGGATTATATGTGTAATGGTGTCCTCCTGTCTGTGTTTCCTCTGCAGGTCAGCACCCATCAGAAAAAGGGATTGTGGCGTGCCATCACCAAGGACGTGCGGACCCTGGGGGATCTACAGCAAGAGGAGCACCCACTGTAGGAAGAGGTGGGAGGACCTGAGATGCTGGGCCCGGAAGACCAGCAAGTCCCAGCTGGGTATGGTCTCCTAACGAGGGCAGGGTGACCATCGGAACCTGACCCCCCTGATGGCCCGCATACTGGTGGTGGCCTACCCAGAGCTGGATGGGTGCTTGAGGGCATCACAGCAGCCACAAGGGGGTGAGTACAGTGTGTGTTACAACTATGATTGGTAGGTGGAATGGGAACCTGGTGGTGGGTGTCAGTTAGTGGGTGCCCCTTAATGCCAGTTCAGACATTGCAGAGTGATCCAGCTCAAGGGTAATGGGTGTATTGCTGAATCTGGTAACATAGCTAGGTTGCATACCATGTCAGACAGGGCGTAGGGGGTCCGAGTATGAGTGCAGTTGGCGCGTGTTTGGCTCTCATCTTGCTGTGGTACCTAGCCAATGGATTGCCAGGCGATGCATGGGACACAACCCTGATCCCTGTGTGTGACGGTAATGTGTATGCCATATGTGGTGTTGGTGCTGTAACTGACCCAGTGCTCCCTTTCTATCTACCACCCCTTTTTTCTTCTGTCATCCTGTCCATGTGTGCATTAGCATCATCTGGCAGAGGAGCAGGGGCACCGGCGACAGAGGGAGCTGCATCCCACAGGACCCAGGAGGCAGAGTCCACCGACGCCAATGGGACCAGTGGGACGGAGGGCGAGGGGAGCACCACGGCGGAGACAGGAGATGACAACACTGACTCTGATACCTCCTCCTATGGAAGGTCCCTGGTGGTGGTGGACACCTCTGGTACCACCCCAGCTACAGGTACAGCCGCCACCCCATACCAGCTCCGCCCTCCCACTAGCCCCTCACCGAGTTGCCCGTGCCCGCTCACCCAGGGAGGTGGGCATCTCCTTCACCCCAGGCACCTCAGGCCCTGCCCCAGTCAGTCCTGCTGCCTTCAGTGAGGAGGCTGTTGACCTCCTGAGAACCATCTCTGTTGGGCAGTCAACCATTGTGAATGCCATCGAGGGGCTAGCAGCCCAGATGCAGCAATGCAATGCATTCCTAGAGGGCATTCACAGTGTATTGGCAGCCCACCAGAGATCGTTCCAGGCTCTGGCCTCCTCTCTGATGGCAGCCATTGTCCCTGTTCCTACTATCCCCACTCCAACTACCACTTCCCCGTCCCAATCTCCTCAACCCCAACCCATCCCATGCACACATACAGAGAAGTATGCACACAAAAGTCACACAAGACTGGCACAGACAAACACAGGCAGCACACTTCAGGCCACAAGCACTCACACAAACAACAGACAGTTGCAAACACAACAACATCCACTACCTCCACTATCTCCCCCTCCTCCTCCTCCCTCACTGTCACATCTGCACACACACCTGCATGCACTGCATCAACAGCCACCACCACCATCACCACACCAAGCAGCACACACACCTCACTTGCAGACACCTCCACAACATCCATCCACGCGTTCCCTGTGTCCTCTTCCACCCTGTCTGCCCCCCACCTCCCAAGGGACACAAACGCATGCACACAGACACCCAACAGATATCCACCTCACATCAGCACTTTGCCCATGCACCTGCACCCAAGTCCAGCCGACATACACCTCTGACAACCACTCCCTCAACCTCCACTCCCATCCCTCCTCCCACATCCCACCCCAACGCCCCTAAGAAGCTTTTCCATGCACGTCTTGACCTCCTCTCTCCCCTTCCACCCCCGTCCTGTCCGTAAGAGCAGGGTCCCAACAATCCAGCCCCTCAGCCAAACAGTCCACAGGGACAGTGGAGGCACCTCCTAGTTGTGGAGGCAAGAGAGGGAAGGATCCCCCTCCACCACCCAAGAAAGGGAAGGATCCCTTTCCACCACCAAGGAAAGGGAAGGAGCCCACTCCACCACACAGGAAAGGGAAGGTCCCCAATCCACCAACTAAAAGGGGCAAAAGCCCCCCCCCCCAACAGCAGTTGTCAAGGTGCCCTCACCTCCCGCTGGTACACAGAAGCCCTTACCTCTGGCTGGGACACAGCAGCCCTCACCTCCGGCTGAAACACAGCAGCCCTCACCTCCGGCTGGGACACAGCAGCCCTCACCTCCATCTGGGACACAGCAGCCCTTCTCTCTGGCTGGGACACAGCAGCCCTTACCTCCGGTTGGGACACAGCAGCCCTCACCTCCAGCAAAGGGCATGTAAGCCACCCCCATGGACTGTTGTACAAGGAGACCCCTCCAGAACCAGTAGGCAAGTTCCCCACCTCAAAGACTGTGACCTTGTACTCCCCAGCAAAGTGAAATGGGCAAGGAGCTCCCTCCAGAACCAGTAGGCAAGTTCCCCACCTCCTAGACTGTGACCTTGCACTCCCCAGCATAGGAAAATGGACATGGAGCCCCCTCCAGAACCAGTGAGCAAGTTCCCCACCTCAGAGACTATGACCTTGCACTCCCCAGCAAAGTGAAATGGGCAAGTAGCCCCCTCCAGAACCAGTGGGCAAGTTCCCTACTTCAGCTGCGGTGTCCCCGACCCGCCTTCCCCAGAGGTGCCAGGTCATTCCCACCATAATGCCCCTGCACAGTAGTGCGGATTACGTCAGGGAAATAATTGAGGCTTAGACTGTGCCCTGTGGCCATGTGAGCCTTTTGTACATTGGACTGGCCATTGGCCCTTTCTGCACAGTGACTTGTGTATCTTGTCACATGGACAATATGGTGGCTGTGTTCAACCAATTACACTTTCAGTTCTGGAATGCTATAGTCCTTGCATTATTATGACGTGGGTCCTGTGACTGTTTTTCCTCTGCAGGTGGTTGTGTGGATGGTGTGTGTGTGTCTGGTGTGTGTTGTGCTTGTGTGTCACTCTTCTTTTCCTCCCTCCTTCCCTTGTGTGCTAGGCGGTTGTACTCACCGTCGTCGTCTTCGTCGGCGTTAGTGTTCCAGGTGGAGCATGGCGTAGAAGAGCATCAGGAAGACTTGAAGTTCCGGTTCCATGGCGGCGTTGATCTTCTCTGTTTCTCTGAGGGTCAGTCTTTCGTCTTCTGTGTTCTGTTTCCGCCAGGCTTTTGATGGAATTGGTACCGCCCTGGAAATCATGGCAGTGTGCTATGTCATAATATGGTGGGCAGTACCCTGTCTTCCACCTGGCTGTTGATGGCTATCGCTGTGGTCAGTGGTGTTTACACCCTGGCAGTTGGTGTGGTACATTGGCTGTCTATCGGAGTTATCACCGCGGTGGTCATAATTTGGCGGTAATTACCACCAGCCTGTTGGCGGTATTACCGCCACTTTATCATTCACCGCCAATGTCATAATGACCACCTATATATTGTTATTAGTACAATATATAAGTTGCGAATCTCTGCTACTGCCAAGGTGCCTAAATCAGGATGCAATGTGTATGTGGCAATTGTGGCCTGGTAGCACCATCATTACTTAGAGGACCTAGCCTAACATGTAGTGTTGTATGGGGTAGTGCACCATCAAGCACGTTCTGGTGGACTTGAAAAGATAGAGGTATCTCTATGTATGGATATGCTCCATCATGCAGGTGCATTACCATGTGCATAATGATTAAATGAATTTGTGTTCCCATCAACTTCTGGAAAATCGCCCCATGAGGTGAAAATTTCTGTTCTATAACCTGGATGAGCTTCAACCACTAATGTAACAGCACCCCTCAGGGATGTAAGGCCATTTTTAATAAATGGTTAGTGAGGGGAGCCTCATGTATACTGCAAATACCACCCATTGCGGGTTTCCCATGGTAAATGTATTGGTTTGGAGATAAGGACACCAATTGGGGATTAATTCTTTTAAGGTTCAAGCTTGAACAACTTTCATTCTAAAATAGGTGTTACCTATTTAGCTGAAGAGGAAATCCTCAATGCCAAAGATGTCTCCCTATATAGTACTGGGGTGCCTTTTGCACGTAGTGAGACAGAGATATTGAGGGAGATCCGTAATTCAGTGCTTGACCAAACTTTGGGTGCCATGTCGTGTTTGGTTCTAATAATACTAAATGAGACTGCTGGATTCGGGTGGTGGCAGCACCACCATGCTGTGCGGAACTGAGTCCAATTTCACACCGTCTGATTGGCCTAACCCTTCTGACCAGCTGACAGTATTTCACCAGTATCTAGAAAGTGGCAGTGTTTTGTGGCAGCTGTGCGCATTACATTCTGATTTCTCAGGGAAATCGTGATGTAACAAATCTCATCCCTTTCTATCAGTTACATTCGGTTCACACATGCAAAGACAAACAGAAGCAAAAATTGGTTCAATGTATTTTATTAAATCAATTGTGTTCTCTATAATATGGCATGTACTGCAATGATTATGATGATAGAACATAATAATAGCAATATGGGGACAATGAAAGTGAAGCACAAGAAAAGTACTACCATAGTGTCAGAATGCTACGTGTCAGGATTCCTACCTATGCCACAAGTGTACTACTAGAGCACAGCAGTGTTAGCCATAATCCGCCCTTCAGGATCCCTAGGAAGACACCATCCCCCATACCTGAATATAGCAGTAGCAAAGAGGACATCTGCAGTGAAGCGACAGCATGCCATGGAAATGTTCTGGCTGGAACTCTCCCTCTAATGTATAGGGGGTAGAGGGATGTTTTATAATAAAACAGCTGGTGTTCTGAGAAACCTGCCCTAACTTAAGAACATTTATTGTTCTCGTGAAGTGACAAAGATTGCGGTGTTCCACTTTGTACATTCTTGTTCTGTGCTTCGCTCAAGGCTGTTTCCAATATGTTGTCAGTACAAAATGGATGTACAGCCACGTCTTGGACAGTTCTTGTCAGTGAGGTAGTGACAGGAATCAGCAAAAGCTCATTCTCTACCCTTCCCCATGCTCGAAGAGGCATTTGTAACACTGTTGTACATGCTGGTTTCATCAGAAGAGTTGTTTCTCCTTTGAAGATGTAAGTCCTGTTGGGTAGTGAGAGAGAACCGGGAATGAGAATGCCAGAGTAAAAGGAATGAAAACAGTTTCTGTGATAAAAGTGCATGAGATAAAGGTAAATAAAACATCACCGCAGAAGAGAGCTTAGAAAATAAAATGAGTTGTTACTAGGCTGAAAGGCACAGGCTTCAGGCTTATGGCTAAAATAACTTGCCCATAGAGGCTTACAAAAATAACCTCACAACAGCTTTTTAGCACCAATTGCAACTTGGTGCTAACACATTTGTAAACAGGAAGTGGTCCCCAGAGACACCTTTCCCTTTGTGAAAGCAAGCAAAAAAGAGTTTTAATAGCAGGCAGAGGTCCCAAGGACCACTGCCTGCTCTTAAGAAATTAAAGTGAAATGTTTTCTTTTTTTCTTTTTAAACGTATCCCGTTTTCCTTTAAGGAAAGCGGGCTGTGTTTTCTTAAACAAAGATTCCTTTAGTTAAAAGCAAACACAGACATGGTGGTCTGCTGATCCCAGATGGCCACCATCCCTGTGATTTTTGTGATTCCCACTGGGTCGAAAATTGCGGCCTACCTCATTAATATCAAAGAGGGAGGTCTATTTGTGACCCACTGGAAATCGCAAAAGAAACTCAATGGAGTTCCTACATTTGGAATTGCAATTTCCTAATTGCGATTCGCATGGAATCACGATTAGGAAATCGCAATTCCTATCATACGTACATGTGTCCCTAATTGATGACTTTACATCCCAGAGATACATTGGTCTAGGCATTTGTGATTTCAATTATACTTTAATATGTGTATGAAGAATTAATGTGTTCATAGTTATTTCCTCTACACTTGTGGGTTGTAATTTATTATTGGAATTTTTTGTGTACAATGTTTTCTTGTGCTCCTTGGTGTTTTAATGGAATTCTTGATAGGGGTATCATTATAGTCAGTCATTTTAGCTTGTCAGTCTGCCCAACTTGCACTTCAATGCATTACACTGGTTTTGCTGGTCTGTTTTTTATGAGTAGGGGCGCAAAAAGTATGTGGGTAGTGTTTTTGTTGGTGCAATGTTGGTGCATTAGCATGCTTTTGATAATGTTGCAGTTCTTTCTATATATGGTATTTACATTGCTATTTGTAATGTCTTCAGTTTTGTTTAATGTAGTGTATTTCATTGCATGGATTGACATATTTGGAAATGAAGGAACCTCATTGCATGTATCATCCAATGATACAGTGGAAAGCTGTGTAGTAGTGTCATGGGTTTCAGTTGACAGAAGGACATGGTCTGAGAGCCTGCTTCATCACCTACTCCTGGTGAGGGCATATTCATATTTCCTTTATACATAATATTCTCCTAATACTATCAATCAGCATGTTTCTGCAGTCAACTCACATCCGAACAGCAGTATACCCAGTCTATTAGAAACTCAGCTTAATTCAGGAAATATTTAATATTACCTACACTATAGACATCATCCCTGTGACTCTTGGAATATTTGCATCTAGGGACATCCCTCCCCTCAACCCACCAGACCTCTTGTGGATTGACCTCATGCAAATTATAGGCAATAAACTGATCATGACAAAATGGAAGAGTACCTTGCATATCTCCAAACATACCTGGTGGGCCTTGCTATGCTTTGTTACAAGTGCCATCAACAACATGCACCAGCATATAAACTCCCTCCTCCCCTAAAGGAGTACTTGGAGTATTCTAGACACCTTCCTGCAAACATGTAAACCACCATAGTTATCCTATTGAGGATTTTTTCCCCACCATCCTCACCGGGTAGCCTCTGTAGCTCGCTTTACCGCTTATATTCACACTTTAAAATGGTGTACCAACTACTCCAAATCTGCTATTAGGCACTCATCTCCCCCTTTTCACTACTACCCTCACTTTCTCGACCCTTCATATTCACTACGGGGTATGTTAAAAAAATACTAGACGCCAATCTCATCGGGACCTAGCTTGTATGTTATCTCTGCATTCTTTCCACAGATAAAGCTATGCTCCAATCCCTATCGATGGAGAAAAAATCAACGTTTCAATCAATGCCAGCTTTAATCAGTTTTCTCTTCACCATTCAAGAGGCTCATCAGTGCAGGCCACTTCTATTTTCATCCTTTGGGTTTTGTCCTATAAGTCTGTAATGTCTCACTTGAAGCTACTACCACTGATGTGGATGTCAGCCGATACAGGCAGTGATGGATTCATCACACTAGTGGGGGTTTCTACTTAGCTGGAGACCTGTACCAAAACGGGTTTTTCCTCACCGTCGATGAGACCCGGTAGTGGTTCCAGCTACCAGTGCTATATGCCGAAATCTCTCGCACAGTCCGAGAGATTTGGTCCACCTTTCCCACACAGCCAGAGGAATCTCATATGCCACAGCTTCTATTACACCCTGACTCCACTAAAGGAGTGATATCCCGCATATACAAGGCACTGAAACTGGATTGCAGAGATGACTTGACACCAATTGAAGACAGGTGGTGGGAGACTTACCACTACCCCTCTTAGACATGGAGTGATGTCAGGCGTTTGCACAAGTGCAACAAGTGGCAATGAATGCTCAGATTAAACGTATCCAGTTCCACTACCTACATTGCACACACCTCACTCCTCAGAGACTGCAAAACATTTATATAACACGATCATCTGGGTGCCCTCACTGCTGGGCTGACCCAGTGACTTTCCTCCACATGACGTGGGAATGCATAAAATTAAAAGACTACTGGAGTGATGTGGTGAACGTGCTACATGAGGTTACAGTCATGCAGATAGAAACCTAGCTCAAACATGCCGTTTTAAGTGTGCTGTTTATGCAACAAAAAGAGACCAAAATGCAGTGTAAATTTGCTCTGTTAGATTTGGTGCTGGAAACGTATGCAGTGCCTTAGGTCAAAAAGTTCTGCAGGAAATTTAAATGTCCTTTTAGGAAGGAGGAGCTGCAAAAGGTGTCAATGGCCTGGTTGGCAGCTAAGGAGGCTGGTGAACACACAGAGGATGGTACTGATGTTGTGGAGTAGGAGGAATCAAGTCTGCCCCTGGGATGGCTGGAGGAACCAGCATCGCCTGTGGGGCGAGAGGCAGCAGGAATGGTGGAAGAGCTCCCAGCCGAACTGGCAGCATTGTTTCCTCTCCAGGTCTGTTTCCAGGAAAGCTGGAGAATAGGCAGAGAGTCAGGAAGCTCAATTTGTTGCTGCCAAAGCACAGGTTAAAGCAGGAGAGAGAAAAAGCTTTGGAGGAAATGAGACTGGGCCTTGAGGAGACAAAAGCTCTTTTAGCTCAAGAGCTCAGTCTGATGGATCTGGAAGCCAGGGAGGCTGAGCTCAGCTCAGATGGTGGCAGCGAAAGTATCATGTCCAGTAATGAAGAAAAGGTCCACATACCCAGAGACTTGGTTTCTAAGGAGGGGGGTGACATACACAAGTAGGCTCAGACATATAAGGTAGCTCCAGAGGTGCACAGGGCCCCTGAGGTGGACTGGGGAACTGACAGGGGAAGTCATATTCCAGGTGGTGGGAGGGACACTCTACTGGCTCTAGAAGCAAGTGACAGGAAGAGGTGTACACCCACGGAGAAAGCCCTGGTTAGGGAGTATGGAGTCAGCCTAGAGGAGGGTAGGTTGAGTTTGAAGGGCAGGCAGATACTGTCTCACTAGATGGAGGATGTGGGGAACTCTTTCAAGGCACTGGATGGTGGGGCACAGGGTAGTATGGTTAACAGATGTGAGGGGCTGTACAATTCTATTGCTGGAGAGCCTATGTTCAGTCACAGTTTTCCAGAGTTACGCCAACACCTGGTGGAGTGTGTGTTCTTCGACCCCAGGGAGCTTGCACTGGAGGCAGACCTCTCGGTGAGTGCTAGAGTGTCTGAGATGGCATTGTGGAGTGATCCTAAGGAGGATGCTTGGATGGCTGTCAGAGGGGGCACAGGCAGGGGAACCTGGCCTGTACCAGGAGACCATCCACTGATGGGAGTCCCATAGTGTCAAGATAACCTGGGGGGGGGGGGGGCTGTCACAAGAGTCTCACCAATTCTGTTATCTGGCAGCACCACTCCGAAGTGGAGGGTACAGAAGTCCAGATGGAGGTGTGAGAGGGGGGTGACAGTCCCCACAGGAAGAACCAATGAGTCAGCGGTTGTCAGGTCTAAGGTCAGAGCACCACAAGAATTACTCTGGTGATGCCACTTTTGGCTTGGGAGGGCTTGATGCTCTGTCAGATGGACAGGGGTCGAGAGACCTGCACCAGGCAAACTCTCACACAACACATGAGGAATGTGTTTCCCTTGGGGGGTGGTTGTACTCCCCTGAAAGTCCTGGCTTGCTAGTCACATTGCCATCCTAAGGGTACAGACCCTGGGTTGGGGGACCAGTTGCAGGATAGCAATCCTGATCTGGTGGGAGAAATGTGCAGGACAGCTGCCACAAGCACCTGACAGTTCTGGATTCTGGGGGGTACCACTGCCAAAACAAAGGTACAGAGCCCAGAGTAGGGAATGAAAAGGGGGACAGACTCACCCCTTACTCCTGCCCAGCCTACGGGTACAGACCCTGGGCTCTTAAAAACCACAGAGGTTAGAAAGCCCTGGAAAGGCTGAAGCCTGGCTCTCATCACTGACAGCTGTCAATATCCACTGTGGGTTGCTGTCCTTGTAGATAGAGTTGCCCTTGGGTTGGGGACAGGAATCACATCTCGAGGGTGGAATGGGCCACACTACTACGTTGGCCATGGTGGTACTATCTGCCTTCTGTGATACATCTGTGAACGAAGTAAGCTTAGGTGCTGCACAGATGGGGTCCGCAGGTGGGGAGTAGGTGGGTTAGCTTAGTGGGCCTGAGTTTATGGACAGAGGAATCCAACTGGGTTCAGAAAGGCACAGAACTGGAACGCACCCCTGCTGTTGCGGGCCAGGGTCCATGTTCTATGGCCCTAAGTAGCGAACTCTATTAAGGTATTGATCCATCTACCCTACCTTTATGCTGCAAGGGGGTTGTGTTGGACCTGGCCCCTTTTTGCAGGGTGATTCCCAAACTCTTTGCCTTCTTCCTCCTATTTTTTCTGAACTGTTTTTGTTGACTTTAGGACTCTGGGCACAGTACCACTGCTAACCAGTGCTAAAGTGCATATGCTTTCTGTCAAAAATGTATTGATGATTTATCCATGATTGTAAGTCCTTAGTATAGTGCACCAGGTGTGCCCAGGGCCTGTAAATCAAATGCTACTAGTGGGCCTGCAGCACTGATTGTGTCACCCACATGAGAAGCCCTACAAATGTGTCTCAAGCCTGCAATTGCAGTGCCTGTGTGCGCAGTTTTACACCACCACCATGTTCCCCTGGCAAGTGCACCCACTTACAGGACCAAACCATCCCTTTTACTACATGTGAGTCACCTCTAAAGTAGGCCCGAGGCAGCCCCACAGGCAGGTTGCAGTGTATTTGAAAAGTAGGATATGTATTAGTGTGCTTTGCATGTCCTGTTAGTGAAATACTGCTAAATTTGGTTTTCACTATTTGAAGGCCTATCTCTCCTATAGGGTAACATGGGGGTTGCCTTGAAATATCCTTTAAGTGTTTTCCCATTAGGAGCAGATAGAGTCATGGAGTTTGAGGTCTCTGAGCTCACAAGTTAAAAATACATCTTTTTGCTGAAGTAGTTTTTTGAATTGTAAGTTTGAAAATGCCAGTTTTAGAAAGTGGGCATTTTTATACTTAACCATTCTGTACCTCTGCCTGTCTGCTGAATACATGTCTGGGTCAGGTTGACAGTTGGACTGTTTGTGTATTCACTCTAGACAATCACTCAAAAGGACCTCAGATTTGGCCTGCATATCCCGATGGCCCATCACCAGGCTGATGGGTCTTCCTGAGCTAGAGTGCTGGGAGAAGTTGACACTTGCACCTCAATAGGGCTGTGTCTGTCCTCACACAAAGCAGTCTCCAACACCCTGGAGTGTGTCTCGGTCCAGGGCTGGGAAAGGCAGGGTTTTGTGCACTACAAAGACTTCTCAGAAAGGGTAAACACTGGACCTTTGACATCATAGAATTAGAACACTTCTGGAATGAGGATATTCTGCCAGGAAAAGAGCCGGATGCTGTAGGAAGGACTGTCACTCTGTTGCTTTGTTGAGCTGGCCTGCTGCTTGATGCTTCTGTCCTGGGAGTGAAAGGACTAGACTTTGCTTTCTACTTCATGCTTTCCAAGGTTCTCCAAGGGCTTGAACGGAGCTTGCCTCCTCTTAGCAAGTCTCAGGCAAGTCAAAGAACTCATCTGCCAGTGCCTGGGCTCTTCTGCTGAGAGTCCTGACTTGCCAAGTGGTGCAAGTCCCTGAGCCCTTGGAAGTGTACGCTTGTGTCCCGAAGGAGAAAATCCATGTACCGATGTGGCACAGCTAAACAATTGATGCAGCACCTCTCCAGCAGCTGGAGAATCGACACAGCACCTGTCCGATAGCCACAGAATCGATTCAGCACTGATTTTCACCACTGTCCCATCTTCATATTCCGTCTGGATTTTCCATGCATTGTCCCTGGTCATCAATTTGCCATCTATGTTTGATGCAATAATTCATTCAATAATACTTAGATGACTCATCTAAGTATTAGTGAATGATTTATTGCATCAAACATAGATTATTGGTGGTAATATTACTAATCAATTGCTTTATTAATCAATTTTTTGATTTATTATTTTGTGAACGTTAGGAGTGGGTTGAGGAATGTAAAGATGAATTCAAATGAAGGGGTGAATATCTTTCTAAGATAGCAGCTGTCTTAAAACCTTATTTTCTGTTATTAAATACTTTGTCCTTTCTCAATGTTTACACAAGAATTGTTAACCAATTATGAGTATTAGTATGAGTATGAGTATTAAAATCGGCTACTCGGTGCGAGCTGAAGACACTGATAAAGGCGCTTGCCAAAACACATCTGTTTGTTGTTGTGGCTGTATACAAATAAGGAACGTTTGCCCTTTCTCCGATAATGCTGACATTTTCTTGGAGAACTATTAGTTTGAGGTTTTCATCCCCACGTGGTAGTGCACCCATCTGAGAGTATAGGAATTTATTGGTGGCCAGTGGAAATGAACGAGAGGATATATATATATATTTAAATATATATATTACCTACGGATGGTTGTCATGGTCAGGACCTAGTTTCCATAGAAAAAGCGTTTTGACTTGCCTATATCTTTGACTCCGTTTGAAGATTCTTCACAAACATTTTCAAATAAAGTGTGCCCACAAATCTTGTTCTGCATGGGAAGTTTTAGAATGATTCATTAAGCGGGGAAAAGGGGGGGGGGGGAGTGCATTTCCCATACTAATTCCTATAGGAGTTTTGAACTCAACTACAGCTTGACAGAATTACAAAATGTAACTTTGGGTACGCAGATTAGGCTTTTTGTTATTTGGTGTAAATCAGCTCAGTAGATTAGGAGAAATTAAAGGAAAACCAAATTAGCATATCTAGAGGCGTCAAGGCTTTGCGAATCCTCCAGCTCTCATTCAGATATCAGATTGGCTGCCAACACTTCAACCATGAAGTGTTGGCAGCCATTTTTAGACTCAGCTTCAGCTGAGTCTAACAAAAGAAAGTGAAAAAAAAGAAAAGGGGTAGGGTACTGTTACCCTAACCTCCTAGTCTTGGTCCTGGGGTCCCCCAAGGACACCCCCAGTAATAAAAAGCATTTTTTAATTCACATAGAAAATCACGAATATTCGCAAATGTTGCTGTGGATTAAAAATGAAAAAGCAAGCGTGGTCATCTTTGAGAATAACATTGATAATATCATTGTAATATTTGCAGTAGCATTTTTGAGGAAAAAACTGTGAATGGGTGGGGTGTAATTCATTCAGATGAATATTGGCAATTCTTTTCTAAACTGGTGTGGAGTCTGTGGTGTTTTCCTTGTGTTACTGTGTGTGTGTGTGTGTACAAATACTTTACACATTGTTTCTGAGATAAGTCTGACTGCTCGTGCCAAGCTACCAAGAGTGTAAGCAGGGGTTATCTTAGCTGTGTGACTCCCTTGCCCTGACTAGAGTGAGGGTCCCTACTTGGACAGAGTACAAACAACTGCCAACCAGAGTTCTAATTTCTAACACAATATATGTACTGTCTAAATAAAATCAAAAAAAAAGAAAAGAGGGGAGGGGAGGCGCTAACCAGGACCAGAGGGACTCCATATCCCAGACTTACTTGCTTTGTGGCCCCAAGAGGTGGCCATTTTGTGGAACACCTGCTCCCACTTGCCAGATCCAACGAGTGCTATAAAGCACGAGGGGGCATACTGCAGCTTGGAATGCACTAACCAGGACCAGAGGGACGCAATATCCCAGACTGCTTTGTGGCTCCAGGAGGCAGCCATCTTGTGCATCACCTGCTCCCACTTGCCAGATCCAACGAGCGCTATGAAGCGCGAGGGGGCATACCGCGTCCAACTGAGGCCGGGCAGGGCCACCCCCCTGAGTCTGGCTCTCTTTTTCTGCAACCCCGAATAGTTTTGTCCCCCTCTGGCCTACCCATATCACCATCCCAGGCCCCCTGTCCCGTCCCAATAAATTGCCATAGATATGGGCAAAAGAAAAGCAGCTGAGGAGGGGGCACTGGTTGGGGGGAAAAGCATAAGAAAAATTCAAAAAAGTCAGGCTGCAACAAAGTACTTGACCGCATTGATGACCTCCTCCTTGATTGCTGGAAAATATTAGTTCTACCATCCGGTGCAGACCAACCATTGAGTCCCAAACCGTGCCCCACAACCCAACCACCAACCAGCAAGCAGGAAAGCATATCTAATATGTTTAACAAAGCCAGGGTACGGATGAGGACCAAGATCAGCACAGCGCCCCAGAACCCTGCAGACCCAGTTGCTAACTCCGGCTCCCCTCATGACTCAGCAATGGTGCCTCCTCCCTCAACAAACCCCTTGTACCAATTGCTTTCTTCCGTTATCACGTCCCTCAGTCCCACCTACAACTAAGGATCTCGCAGCTCCACCTGCCCAGGCTAGGGCAGGTGGTTTCCTTAATAACCAGCCATCCTCTCCCCCTCAAATGACGAAATGGTAGGTTGCATACAAACACTCAGGGCAGAAATAGTAGCCCTTAATTGTATGGTAGGTGACCTTGTGGTTACAGTGGGGCGTCTTATGGAAGAGAGAGGGAGAATAGCTAGGGAAAGTGCCGCCACCCCAGTTCCGACCAACATCGCCGCTCTGGCACCATCTGTTTCCACCATGCACTATCAAACAAAAAACCAAGGAGACCACTCAGGTCTACCACTTGAGGACTGCTTTTCTAGGACCTCGTTTGGAGACCGTACATCAGGTCCCTGTACAACAGTAGGTGTGCAAATTGAATCTCCCTTCACCAACCCCCAGAACAAAAGTTTCAATTTCACACCTTTCACACTAGGGGTGGGTTGTCATCATCGCAGTGCACATGTTCCCAAGACCACCACTCTTCCTCCTCGGAAAATCTTTATGACCAACGTGCCCAGATCTAACTTTCAGGTGGGGGAGGCAGGGGGAAGACTCCTTGACTAACAAAGTCACCCACTGGATTCGACATAGTAGAGGATGTCTCTCAATAAGTAGGAAAGGTATTCTTAGGGCCAGACGGCAAAGGTCCCTGAGCACTCCATTTGACTACATCAAGCTTCTCCTAGACAACGGGCAGCTAGCCTATGACTTAGTAGCCTTAGACCAAAGAACTAACCCCCCAGACGGGCCCACTATACAGTTCGAACTCGATTCACCCACCCCATTTTGTGTACCACCCTCACAAGTGGCTTTAGATGATGCCGCAGTCTGCTCCAAGATAGATGGACCAACAGAGCCCGAGGCGCAGGCTTCCTATGACAGAGACCTGATAGAAGCACAAGCTCTGACAATTGCCTACGCACCATCAGCCACCCAGCAGACATCTCCGATCAGAGAATTAGGATGGCCCACACCGCTTCTCTCAATATCGTTGCACCAGCCACCCTAGATCTCCAGGCAACCCCTCTCCCATTGCCCAACCCCATGACCACTGGTTGGAAAGTAAAGATTGTCTCCTGGAATGTGGGAGGTATCAAATTAAAACTCCTGTTGCCTCATTAGAACACCTTTATCGACTACCACGACATATGTTTCTTTCAGGAGACCTGGCTAATCGAGTCTGCCCACAAACCTGGCTATGCAGCCTACCACACATGCACTGTTCCCAGCAAGGTAGGCCGTCCATCAGGGGGCCTCCTAATATGGGTGAAAATTGCACTACAGTGCGTAGTGAAACTGATACCCACTGATAGCCCTGATATTCTTGGTATCAGTCTCAAGGGAACAGGGACCACTTTCACCAACATTTTCAGCATCTATTCCAGAGGTACAAGGGGGCCCAACCACTCTGTCACCTTGCAGTCTCTAGAGACCCAGTTGGGTGAAAGACCTTCCAAACATGCCCTCATTGCAGTGGGGGACTTCTATTCCACCTTCAAACCCCTCATCTGGACCACATGGGCGATTTCAGTTAAGAATATAATACATGGAACATACCTAGGCTGGAGCTTCCCCCCATCAAGAAGTGGCACTCAGCTGCCCTGCAACTAAACACCCTAGCCCTCGGCCATGGCCTGGGGTCTATAAATGGAAGAACTAAATCTGACAAGCATGCCCCCCATACGTTCACTGGCACACAGGGGAAGAGCTGCATCGATTATATATTGATGGACCTTAGATACTGGCACTTGGTAGATGACATGCGAGTTAGGACCCAATTGCACAGTGACCACAATCCACTCTGTCTTACTTTAGAGCCACCTTGGGGTAGGGCGCCCATTGCAACAACCACTGCCAAAGTAGCCAAGGTGGTCCAGGCTGAGAACAGCAGACGGCGACTTAGATGGAGCAAGGTGATCCTGCGAGACGACATTCTCTCTTCCATCGATTTAGACCTGACACATTGCGTAGCATTGATATCCACGATGGGAGAAGACGTGGGAAACAGTTCCTCTCTAATCGAAGTACACACTGAGTTTTTCAAAAGATTGGAACAGCTACTATCTTTGCCAGTTGCCCACAACACTGGCAGTGCTCCTCCTTGTGAGGGTGATAACTGGTACAATCGAGACTGCCGGATGGTACGAACAAATTTAATCAGTGCAATCAAACAAAAGGGTGTCATCCAAGCTAGGACTCTGCGGAATCTGTACAAGCAGACGCAGAACAAGGACAGGAATGACTGGGATGAGGAAAGATGGAGACTCTTGAAGGTTGCATATGAACACAGGGATTCCTGATCCTTTTGGCTAACGGTAAGCAAAATAAACCAAAAGGAAGCCCCTGCAATTGGCAACAATATCCTGCACTCAGACTGGTTCCAACACTTCATCTCCCTCTATAATGTCAAAAGCCAGGTCACAACAATCTCTGTCCTTCCACTTCCACCACAGCCGAATACCACCCATGGGTTCCCTCCTTCTCAAAACCTTTACCAGCAGATGGCAGAATAAGGCCCCTAGTAACAAGTTATGGCCCTGCTGCAACCTGCACCAGGAGTCAACTGTCCATGTCCTCTTTGCATGCCCATTCTATGCTCCCCTATCAAGGAGATCACGCTGCAGCCATGAGAATTTTAAAATCAGACTCCAGTCTATATATTGCCACGGCAGATGCAAAACTTCTCGGAGGAATGTGGCGCATCAGAAGGAAATTGACTAATACTTCCTAACCCTATGTCCCATCAGTCTTACATGTTCATTTCTGCACCATTACTGTATCCCGGAACTGTGTTTTGCCACACTCCTCTTTTATTGTACTGCATTTTGTGCATTATCGTGTTTCAT
Organism: Pleurodeles waltl; assembly: GCF_031143425.1. Lineage (NCBI taxonomy): Eukaryota > Metazoa > Chordata > Amphibia > Caudata > Salamandridae > Pleurodeles > Pleurodeles waltl. The sequence goes on along the minus strand of NC_090437.1, from coordinate 480,459,898 downwards.
TTATTTTAACCAAGTTTAATTTTATGAATTTTAAGTTATTATTTACTGTGGTGCGATGTGACCTTTATGGCACTGGATGCCGAAATAAAGTTTATGATGATGATGAAAAGAGGTCAGGGTACTGTTACCCTAGCCTCCTACCCTTGGTCCCAGGGGCCCCCAGGGACACCACCAGGGCTACAAAGCATTTTTTATATACACGGTGAAAATCACAAATATTTGCAAATTTTGCTTTGGATAAAAAAAAAAAAAAGCAAACACAGTCTCATGCGCTTGCTTTTCATTTTGCCGCCGGGTGGGCCAGGTCCCAGGGGCATTCACAAAATATATGAGGGGTCTTAGGACCCCCCCCCTCCAAAGGCTTATCAAAGCCCCTGGGACCCCCTCCTCCCCGGTGCAAATACAGGTAAATAAGGTAGAAATGTAACAGTTATAATTAGAGTTACTTCAAGTAACTATAACTCGTGCCCTAAGGTAACTATAACTTGCGCCCACACCAGTCATGTCTAATAGCCCTACATATTGCAACACTTGTGACATTTTTGATAACATCATTAATGACATCACTGTGACATTTGCAGTAACATTTTTGAGGAAAAAACTGCATGGCGGGGCACGCGTTATAATTACCTTAGGGCAAGAGTTACAATTAATTGAAATAATTCTAACTATAACTGCTGAATTTCTTTTGTTCTGTTTGTTTAAAATGTGAGCCTTTGGTTTTTTAAGTGAATTTGTATGTTTTTTTAAAAATTCTTATATATATATATGTATATATATATATATATATAAATATATATATATTCCACAAATACACAAATTCCACCATCGTCAAATTATTATAGTAGACCTCGTTACACACTCTTATTGAGCTCACTAACCAGACAGCACTTACTATAAGTTGCCATTGAATTTCAGTGTTTTCTTAAATTTTAATAAAAATGTAAGGTTTATTGTCATAGTTTAGTAGCATTTTGTACAGTTTAGTAAAGTGTTATGTAGTATAGAGGCACGGTGTCTGATATAGTGGAGTCAAGTATTGTAGATTGGAGCAGCAAGCTCTACAGTGTAATATTGTGTCAAACAGTACAGTAAGGTATTGTAGACTGTCATAGAGTGGCATAGTGTTTTAGAGTGGTGTTGGGTAAAGTAAAGTGTCATAGAGTGGAGTATACTCGTGGAGTGTTGTAGAGTACAGTGAAGGAAAGTGCCGTAGAGGAGCATGCCATGTCATATAGTAGAGTAGCTTATTATAGAGAGAAGTTGAGTGCCATGTCATTGAGTGTCAAACAGTGTAGTAAAGTGGTGTAGATTGGGTGGGCATAGATTGGAGTAGAGTGGCATAGAGTGTGGTGCAGTGTTGTAGAGATGTGTTGCATATAGCAGGGTAGAGTGGAGAACAGTGGAGTGGTGTATGGGTGGAGTATAGTACAGTGGCATAGAGCAGGAGAATGTGTAATAGACTGGGGTATAGTGGAGTGGAGTACACTGGAGTGGGGAAGTATAGAGTGGAGTAAAGTGTCAGAGTGGAGTGGCATGTCACAGACTACAGTGGTAGGGAGTGAATTAGAGTGGAATGGTGTAGCAGACAGTAGAGTAAGTTTCATAAATTGGAGCACCATGTTGTACAGTAGTTTCGAGGGGGGTGTCGTACTTTGTTGAAAAGTGATGTAGACTACAGTAGAGGAGAGTGGTCCACATTCTAGTTGATTTTTGTAGAGTGGAGTGGTGTGCAGTACAGTACAGTGTTGAAGAGTGTGGTACAGTGGATTGGCATACAGTGTTTTAGAGTGCAATGGCTTTGATAGGCATAAAGTGGAATGGCATACAGTGGAGTAATGGGGTAAAGTGGAGTACTGTGTCAGAGTACAGTGGAGTAAAGTGGAGTGCAGTAGCATACAAAGTGTTGTATACAGTGTTGTACAGTGGACTAGAATATCATAGAGTGGAGTACCATGTTATACAATGGTATATAGTGTAGTATATTCTTGTACAGTAGAGTGAATGGGTATAGACAGGAATAAAGTGTTGGAGAGTGGCATACAGCAGTGGAGCTGAGTACAGTGGGTAGGTGTATAGTGGCATACAGTGAGATAAAGTCTCATACAGTAGAGTAGAGTTGAGTGGAATGGTGTAACGTGTGGAGTAAACTACAATAGAGTGTATTGGTGTATATTGTACACTAGAATGGAGTGTACTTGTGTAGCGTAGGTAGTTAACTATTATAAATTGGAGTGGGGTTCCGTTCAGTAGAGCGGAGTGCTGTGTCATATAGAATAGTGTCATATTATGGAATAGAGGGGGTCATTCTGACCCTGGCGGCCGGTGGCCGCCAGGGCCACCGACCACGGGAGCACCGCCAACAGGCTGGCGGTGCTCCAACGAGCATTCTGACCGCGGCGGTTCAGCCGCGGTCAGAAGCGGAAAGTCAGCGGTCTCCCGCTGACTTTCCGCTGCTCGTTTGAATCCTCCATGGCTGCGGAGCGCGCTCCGCAGCCATGAGGATTCTGACCCCCCCCTACCGCCATCCTGTTCATGGCGGGAAAGCCGCCATGAACAGGATGGCGGTAGGGGGGGTCGCGGGGCCCCTGGGGGCCCCTGCCGTGCCCATGCCAATGGCATGGGCACGGCAGGGGCCCCCGTAAGAGGGCCCCGCAAAGTATTTCAGTGTCTGCCTTGCAGACACTGAAATACGCGACGGGTGCCACTGCACCCGTCGCACCTTCCCACTCCGCCGGCTCGATTACGAGCCGGCATCCTCGTGGGAAGGGAGTTTTTCCCTGGGCTGGCGGGCGGTCTTTTGGAGACCGCCCGCCAGCCCAGGGAAAAACTCATAATACCCTCCGCGGTCTTCTGACCGCGGAGCGGTATAATGGGGGCGGAATTCTGGCGGGCGGCCTCCGCCGCCCGCCAGAATCAGAATCACCCCCAGAGTGTTGTAAATTGGAGTGTACAGGCATAGACTTGAGTATAGTGTTGGAGAGTGGAGTATATGGAGATAGAGTGGAGGACAATGTCGTAAACTGCTATGAAGTGTGATAGACTTTTATAGACTAAAGTTATATAGAGTGGAAGAGAGTGTCATATAGTGAAGCAGCGTAGATTTGAGTGGAGCACCCTGTAGTGGCGTAGAGTGGGCTACCATAAAGTGGAATAGCATACAATAGAACGGAGCACAATGGAATACTGTACAGTGGAGGGTAAAAGAGTGGAGTGGCATAGAGTGGAACAGCGTAGAGTGGAATGGTTTACAGTGGAGTAGGCTACCGTGGATTAGTGTGGAGTAGTGTAGCATACATTGAAGTGGCATAGCCTAGAGTTGAGAAAACTGTTAAAATTGGAGTGGCATCTCATACAGTAGTGTGGAGTGCTAGACTCTGTGTCATGGAGTGGAGTAGAGTATTGTTCAATAGAGTGTACGGCCATGAAGTTGAGTGCAAATCTGGATAGGGGAATGCACGGGGATAGAGTGAGGTACAGTCTAGAAGACTGGCATAGAGTGTAGTAGAGTTTTGCAGAGTCGAGTTATATAGAGTGGAGAAGAGTACACTGGAGTGGCATAGAGTGGGGCAGCGTACAGAGGAGTGCCATAAAGTGCAATAGTGTACAGTGGAGTAGCATAGACTGGAGTGACATACAGTGGAGTGGCATAGAGTGTAATACAGTGGAGTGGTGCACAGTGAAGCGATTTAGATTGGAGTGATATATTGTGGGGTGGGGTGGAGTGTAACATTATACAGTGGAGTGGCGTACAGTGGACTGGGGTAGAGTGGAATACCATACAGTAGAGGGGCAAAGATTGAATTTGCATACAGCGTAATAGCATAGAATGGAATGGCGTGCAGTGGAATAGTGTAGAGTGGAGTACAGTGTAATAGCATAGAGTGGAGTGGCATACCGTGGAGTGGGATAGAGTAAAATAACATAGAGTGGAGGGGCATACAGTGGAGTAGTGTTCAGTGGAGTGGGGTAGAGAGTGGGGTAGAGTAAAATAACATATAGTGGAGTGGCATAGAGCAGAGTGGCATCCAATGGACTAGCGTAGAATGAAGTAGTGTAGAGTGCAGTGGCATATACTGGAGTGGCGTAGCATAGAGTGGAGTGGAATACAGCAAAATAGCATAGAGTGGAGTGGCATACAGAGTAATGGCATAGAATGGAATAGCATATACCGGAGCAGAGTATAAAGAAGTGGCATATAGTGAAGTGTAATAGCATAGAGTGGACTGGAAGAGAGTGGAGTTGTATACAGTGTAGTAGCGTGGAGTGGTGTAGAGAGGAGTGTGTACAGTGGTGTAGAGTGTCATAGTATATAGTAGAGTAGCATACAGTGGAGTGGCTTATGATGGAGTGGTGTAGACTGGAGTGGCATACTGTTATATGGGGTAGAGTATTAGCATACGGTGGAGTGTTGTACAATGGAGTGGAGTCCAATCAAATAGCGTAGAATTAAGTGGCGTATAGTGGAGTGCCATACACTGGAGTAGCATAGAGTGTAGTACTGTACAGTGGAGTGACATACAGCGGAATAGTGTACAGTGGAGTGCTCTAAAGTGGAATAGCATAGAGTGGAAATGAGTTGAGTGGAGTGGTATACAGTTGAATGGAATAGATCAGAATAGCATATAGTGGAATATCGTCCAGTGGAGTGGCGTAGAGTGGAGTGACATGGACTCAAGTGATGTACAGAGGTGTTGCAAACAGTGTAATAGCATTGAGTGCAGTGGCGTAAAGTGGAGTCTCGTACAGTGGAGAGGCGTAGAGTGGAGTGGCATAGAGTGGAACAGCATATAGTGGAGTGGGTACGGTGGTGTGGAATACAGATGTATATGAAATTTAGCAGAAATGTAACAGCAGTACACAAAAAGCATAATTTCTCTACCATAATGTATAATCCTGCCAAATTTCATGCAAATCTATTGGTTTTTGAACTATCTAAAATACAATAGTCTATTGAAAATACACTGGTAGAAAAATGCATTTCAGATCCTCCTTTTATCTTTGCACCCCCAAACAATTCACCAAAAATTTACATTATCTCAAAATATAGAAAATGCTATAAGTCTGGAAAGGTTTGTGGTGATTTGTCAGGTGGGTGGAAAGTTTCTAGGGAGGTAATATCCGAGGAAGTCCCATCTTTGAAAATACTAACCATAACTACAGAGTGGCAATGCGATTTAATGTGATTTCTATGTATTGTATTTGTTATATATTCGTTTATTGGTCTACATAATCATGCAGCCATCTTTACGTCTTTTAGCTGTTCATGTAGTAGTTCTGAAATTTAACATCTGCAGTCTAGTTTATTTTTTGGGCTTCCTTGCTACTTGCTATAGCCAAACAATGTTGTTACAAAAATTTAGATTTTTGTTTTCCTAATGTCCAGTTATCATGTCCTCCATGCAGCAGTTTGTGTAGCTCACTGCTTGGTCACTTTTCCATTTTGTTGCACAGGAGTACGTAAGGAACATGTTTTTTGTTTCGCTTGTTGGGACAGTTTTATTTTGTAAGCCAGAGAGCATGCAAAGAAAACATATGTAAATTAAGATTTATTCTATTTGTTATGTAGTTTATAGGTTTCCATCAGCATGTGACAATAAATGGCTTGTTCAGTTGTTCATGTAGTAAATCTGAAACTTTACATATGGAGTCCAGTTTATTTTTATTCTTTGGCCTTCCTTGCTACTTTAAGTAGGGTTGTGCCACATATGAAGGCCAAAGTGAATGAAAGGAAATCATTGTTATTGTTATAAAAATTGAGAATATTAATTTTCTCCTAGTGGCCAATTATCATGTCCTCCAAATAGTAGTTTGTGTGGCTCACTGCTAGGGCAATTTTTCATTTGGTGAACAAGGGTGCATAAATACTATGGTTTTTGTTTTGCTTGTTGGGCCACTTTTGTTTTGTGAGCCAGAGAGCATACAAAGAAAACATCAAGATGTATTGTATTAAATATGTATTTGTTCATAGGTTTTCAATAGCATGTGACCATAAAAAGGTCTTTTAGTTGTACATGTGGTAAATCTGAAACTTTACATATGCAGTCTAGTTTATTTTTTGGGCTCCCTTGCTACTTTTAGAAATATTGTGCTACAAGATATCACTAAGTTGAAAATCCTTCTAACTTAACATTTCCCCCCCCCAGAATCATCTGTGCTCCCTAATATGTAATAATGGCAAATTTCAGAAAAATCTAGCTGGCAGTTTCTTTGCACACCCTTGACCTTTCACCGCAAAACTTTCAGTCTTCCCAAAATGAAAAGGGGTTCGGAGGTCTGCAAAGTTTTACACACATTTGTCAAACTTGTGCACAGTTATAATTAAAGAAAATCCCTATCTCTGGTCACCCTAACTATAACTGCAGAGTAGCTACGGCCAATCTGTAAAATATATAAGATATCTAAATATTTAAATATATTACCCAGCGGTGGTCACCACTAGGTAGTTATAGTAAGGACTTAGGCCCTCATTAAAACCCTGGTGGTAAAGTCCGCTTACGGCCGTGCCGACGGCCGCCAACATAACGTGTCTGCGGCGGAATACGCTACGGGTATTATGACCCACACTTAGAAATCCTCCACTATGCAGACACACACAAAAGTCCGCCACACTAAAGGTCAGTGATAAATTGGCGGTACCAAAACCCACACCGTTACGGCAACAGGAATACGCCCACACTATCACGACCCACGAATCAACGCATCGGTCATTCAACCGCGGTAAACCATTGGCGGTACACACCGTCGCGCTCAAAATACACACACACGTACAAAGCACAACCACATTGGACAATTCAAAATACACACACCTGATACACATACACACACCACACCCACACACCCAATCCAATATAAAACACACACCCACATTACTCACAACCTCTTACATCAAAATGTTTGGAAGAAGCAGAGAGACAGAAAAGCAAAGACCACACCAGCATCCAGAGGCACACAACACCATCACTCATACACCATCCACGCACAAAACACCACACACCCCCAAACATCACCCCACACATCACCTCACACATCACTCACACCACATCATGGCACCTCAAAGACACCCCAGGTTTTCTGAAGAGGAGCTCAGGGTCATGGTGGAGGAAATCATCCTGGTAGAGCCACAGCTATTCGGATCACAGGTGCAGCAGACATCCATTGCTTGGAAGATGGAGCTATGGCGGAGAATTGTTGACAGGTTCAACTCAGTGGGACAGCATCCAAGAACACGGGATGACATCAGAAAGAGGTGGAACAACCTACGGGGGAAGGTACGTTCCGTGGTATCCAGACACCAAGTAGCCGTAAGGAGGACTGGAGGTGGACCCCCACCTCCTCCTCCACAACTAATAGCATGGGAGGAGCAAGTCTTGTCGATCATGCATCATGAGGGCCTCGCAGGAGGACTGGACTCTGGTAAGGCAAATCTTTACTATTACATCCCCCACCCTACCTGCATGCACAACAAACACCTACCCCTACCTTCACACCCATCACTCTACCACCTCACATATACCCCACTATCACAACCCAGCCATCCCAATACCAAGCCCTGCATGCAAAAACAATGCATGGACACCCATCACAGACCTGCATGGACACCCATCACCAAAGCATGTCCAAGGAGAGACTCACCCAGGGCACACAATCACCACTCACACAAGTCCAAGACGATATTGCAAGCACATGAGTAGAGGGAAACACACCATTGCACAAGATGGCACACACAGATACAATAACAATGCATTTACATCCCAACAGGACCCCTACACAACGTCACCGGACAGGAGGTGCCAGCCATATCCAGTCCCCCCACAGAAGAGGCCCACAGTGACAACAGCAGCTCTGCACGCCTGGATCAAGATGACCAGCCCGGCCCATCAGGGACCGCTGGACAGTCTGTTCCCCTGCCACAGTCCCAACCCACCACAGAACCTCCCCCCTCAGGAAACACCACCACAGCACCCACCCAGCGGGCCCATGCCACTGTACCCAGGACACTTCAATCAGCAGTGTGTCCACCACTACAGGGACCCCAGGCAAACCCACTAACCCAAGACAATCAGGGACCTGGGGTCAGTGGGCACACGGTTCAGGGCACAGAGGCACAGGATAACAGGGAAGCTGGGAGGGCTGCTGTGCTACAGGGGGAGGACAGGCCCAGGGATCCAACCCTCCATGAGGCACTGTAAAACATAATGGGAGCATACCACCATTCCCAGGAGACCATGGGCACAGTACTGGCTAAGTTTCAGGAGACCCAGCGGCTGCAAGAGGGACAGTACCTGGGGATCAGGGAGGACTTGAAGTCCATTAACACCACCCTGGTCACCATTGCAGGGGTGCTGGCAGACATGGCCAACACCATGAGGGAGACAGTGGCATACAACCGGGACCCTGACACCAACCAGAATGATGAACAGCCTTCCACGTCCGCCGGCGCTAGTGGACAGGAGGTCCCGCCACAGGACCAACAGGCCACCAGCATCCCACCCCCTGCAGAAGGAGAACCACCCCGCAAACGGTCTCTGCGATCCAGGCATAAGACAGAGAACATTGCCAAGACCCCACCAGGAAATAAGACTCTCCTGATTGTCACCCTTCTGTCCCACTCTGTCACCATGTCCACCTTTAACTGACATTGCTCCACTTCCTATGTCCCATTGAACAATGCAACTGTGATACCGAGAGACTGGATTCTACTATGGACCTTCTTCCACCATCACCCCAGCCCCTTCCACATGCCCCTATACACATTAGCCCATAAATAAACACCCCTGAATCACAAACCAATCTGGAGTCAGTCTATGCTTTCACAAATGTATAATTACAACTTCTTCCACAAATATCAATGTAAATGTTCATTTGCACATACCAATGTATGACAGTTGTTAGGCAGCAGTAAATATAACAGAAGGCAAAATGAGGTACCCAGATCTGTGGAAATGGAAAGCCAAAGTGAACTGTCAGTGTCCATACACAGAGGTTAAGAGGCTGACTTATACAATGTCCTACAGTAGTCAGATATGAGATAAGCAGTGCCAGTCTCTTACCTGTGTCTCACTGGAAGAACTGCATGATGATGTTGTTTCGGTTGTCAATATCTTCTTCCTCTGCCTCCTCTTCCTCACTGTCCACAGGCTCCACAGCTGCCACAATACCATCATCAGGCCCATCCTCCTGCAGAAAAGGCACCTGGCGTCGCAAAGCCAGGTTGTGTAACATGCAGCATGCCACGATTATCTGGCACACCTTGTTCGGTGAGTAGTATAGGGAGCCACCTGTCAGATTGAGGCACCAGAATCTGGCCTTCAGGAGGCCGAAAGTCCACTAAATAATAAGCCTAGTTCACCCATGTGCCTCATTGTAGCGTTCCTCTGCCCTTGTCCTGGCATTCCCCACTGGGGAATGCCAGGCATGGGTGGGAACTGGTGGGCAATGAGTATAACGGTCTGGACGGGAGAGTAATTTCCTTTCCTCTAGGTCAGAGCCCACCAGATGAAGGCTATTTGGTGTGCCATCGTCAACGAAGTGCGGACCCTGGGGGTCTATCATAGACGGAGCACCCACTGCCAGAAGAGATGGGAGGACCTGCACCGCTGGAGCAAGAAGACGGCAGAGGCCCAGCTGGGGATGGCCTCCCAACGTGGAAGGTGTGCCCATCGCACTATGACCCCCCTGATGTTCTGGATCCTGGCGGTGGCATGTCCGGAGTTGGATGGGCACTTGAGGGCATCACAGCAGCCACAAGGGGGTGAGGACAGTCTCATTCAGCTGACTCTGCACGCATCGCAAGGTGTCTGGGTGGGGTGTGTGGGCTGTGGGTTCCGCTAGGCCAGGGCGAACTTTGTAGGGTAAGTCCCTTGTTAGGCAGGCTCTAAGGCACTCCAACCCCAATAGTGGTAGTGGGCATCTACAACTAGGCAGGCTCCTGTGGGTTCCAGGTGTGCAGCAAATGGTGTTAGGCATAGTCCCCATGGGCAGGTGATTTTCCTACTAACTGCTAGTGCATGGCCTAGTGCATAGGGCTGCTCCCTGTGCGTTGTGTCCGCCAACGGTAGTGGTGTTGCTGGCATTGACCATGTGTCTCCTCTGTCTTTCCCCCCTTCTTGTTTTGTCACCCTTTCCTTGTGTACATTAGCATCATCTGGCGGAGGAGCAGAGGCACTTGAGACGGAGGGAGCTGCATCTCACATGGCCCAGGAGGATGAATCCACGGAGGGTGAAGGCACCACTGGGACTGAGGGCAAGGGGAGCTCCACGACGGGGACAGGAGGTGACACCAGGGACAGCGACGCCTCCTCTAATGGGAGCTCCCTTGCGGTGGAGAACACCTCTGTGCCCACCGCAACAACAGGTACAGCCGCCACCCCAGCAGCCCCTCAGCGTGTTTCCCGTGCCCGCTCACCCAGGAGGGTGGGCATCTCCTTCGCCCCAGGCACCTCAGGCCCTGCCCCAGTCAGCCCTGCTGCCCTCAGTGAGGATGCTATTGGCCTCCTGAGATCCCTCACTGTTGGGCAGTCAACCATTCTGAATGCCATCCAGGGTGTCGAGAGGCATTTGCAGCAAACAAATGCATACCTGGAGGGCATTAATTCTGGCATGGCGGCCCAGCAGAGAGCATTTCAGGCTCTGGCCTCAGCACTGTGTCCAGCCTTCCCCCATACAACTTCCACTACCCAGATCCAATCCCCTCTACCTCAGCCTATCCCAAGCACATCATCAGACCAGCATGCACACACATCAACACACAAAAGTGGCTCAGGAAAACTTAAGCACCACACATTCCACAGGCACTCAACAAGCACCATACCCATGCAGACACACCAACATCCACTGCCTCCACTGTGTCCCGCTCCTCCACGTCCTCCACCTCCCTCCCAGTCTCGTCTCCACTCACACCTGCATGCTCTACATCCTCAGCCACTAACTCCATGACCAGCACGCCCATCACACCCATCACTACACACCGCTCATGTGCAATCACCACCCCCACTACCATTCACACGTCCCCTGTGTCCTCTCCCAGTGTGTCTGTGAGCCCTCCTCCCAAAGTACACAAATGTAGGCACACACTCAACAGCCATCCACCTCACAACAGCCTACAACCCATGCACCTTCACCCAAACTCAGCAGACGTACACCTCCTACAACCACTACCTCTTCCTCCACTCCCAAACCCCCTCCATCTTCCCGTCCCAGTGTGTCCAAAAAAATAACCTAGCTAACCTGGAGCTCTTCCCTACACCTCCCCCCGTCCTTCTCCTAGGGCCAGGATGTCTAGATCCCAGCCCAGCACCTCAGCCACCAAATCTGCATCCGCTGTGGTCCCTGCTACTCCAGTACGGTCAAAGGGGCCACCCGTCAGATCTGCCAGTGTGCCACCGACAGAAAAGAAGACCCACCCTATTCCACCACCTGCAAAGCTCAAAAAGGGACCGGCTTCAAGCAGAGGCAGTCACACCACCCACCCAGAAAGGCCTCGCACAAACACAGAGTGGACAGTGACAAGGTCCCTGCAGCAGCTGTCAAGATGTGGAAGGGCCACAAGCCAAAGGGCATATCACCTCTGGGCACGATTTCACCTGGGGAGGGGCTGGTGACCACCAAATCATCTGAGATGGCAGCCACTTGCACTCCAGTCACCACCGCCGCTCCGACCATCACCGGCACCGCCACCTGCACTGCCGCTGCCACAACGTCAGTCTGCAGCATCCTCCCCAAGGATCAGCCATCTGAGGCTGCCAGAGATGGTATGATGTCTCCATCCACCCCAACAGTCACTTGCACCACGGCCAGCACTGGCAGCATCTCCGCCGCAGCCATCGCAGCCTGCACCACCATCAGCACCGCCACGTGCACAGCGGATGCCACTCTGTCGGACATCAGCCCCATCCCCAGTGTCCAGCCGTCAGAGTCT